>NC_058084.1:443150392-443326296 GCF_014858855.1 Bufo gargarizans
TAACCAAATTCTCAAAATGGCCCTCAGGGGTATTCAAGGCCGTCTTCCATTCGTCCCCTTCTCTGACCCTGACCAGGTTGTATGCCCCTCTTAGATCTAATTTGGAAAAGACTTTAGCCCCAACAACCTGGTTAAATAGGTCCGGGATCAGAGGAAGCAGATAAGGGTCACGAATTGTGATATTGTTCAGCTCCCTGAAATCCAGACAAGGTCTTAAAGAACCATCTTTTTTCTTAACAAAGAAAAAACCAGCGGCAACAGGTGACTTCGAGGGTCGTATGTGTCCCTTTCTCAGACTCTCAGAGATATAAGCACGCATAGCGATCCTCTCAGGTTGGGAAAGATTGTATAAACGAGATTTAGGCAGCTTGGCGTCTGGGATGAGATTAATAGGGCAATCGTACTCCCTGTGCGGGGGCAAATCCTGAACTCCACTCTCAGAGAAGACATCCGAAAATTCAGAGAGAAAAGATGGTATAGTCTTAGTAGCAACCTCAGAAACAGATGTCATGAGGCAATTCTCTCTGCAAAAGTCACTCCAACCATTTATTTGCTTCGCTTGCCAATCAATGGTGGGGTTATGCTTAGTGAGCCAGGGCAGCCCCAACACCAGCGGGGTGGGCAAACCGCTAAGGACGAAACATGACACATCCTCAACATGAGCATCACTCACAATTAAACGGATATTGTGAACTATGCCCTTTAATGATTTCTGAGAAAGTGGAGCGGAATCGATAGCAAATACAGGAATATCCTTTCTCAAAGCGCACACCTGGAAACCATGAGTTATCGCAAAGTGATTATCAATGAGATTGACCGCTGCTCCACTATCCACAAAAATCTCACAAAAAATGTTCTTGCTCTCTAGCGCCACCCTAGCCGGCAGGACAAAACGGGAACTACAAGCAAACGGAAAATCTTCAATCTCCGCCTCAATCCTGCCAATAGTAACAGACGGAACATTTTTCAAAGATTTTTTCCTCTTTGTTTCTTTATTATACCCAGAGAACTGCCTGAATCTCCTAGAGGGACAAATATTTGCCAAATGATTAATACCTCCACAACAAAAACAAACCCTCCCATGCGAGCTGAATCTTCTATTGTCAGAGGCAATCAACCCCAGCTACATGGGCTCCTGCTCAGAAGGGGCTGACAGCGACTGAGACCCCTGCGCAGAGAATGGGACCGCTGCACAGTCCTGAGACCGAGTATGACAGGAAGGAGAGATCTCTCCTCTCTCTCTAAGACGCCTGTCAATACGAACGGCCTGAGACATAGCAGAGTCCAAAGAAATAGGCCTTTCATGAAAGGCAAATGCATCTTTCAATCCCTCTGAAAGACCATGGCAAAATTGACTTCGGAGTGCAGCATCATTCCAACCAGTATCAGCTGCCCAACTCCGAAATTCTGAGCAGTATATTTCTGCGGATTGTTTACCCTGGCATAGGAGACGTAGTCTAGACTCCGCCAGAGCAATACGATCCGGATCATCATATATCTGACCCAGGGCTAAAAAGAATTCATCCACTGAACGGAGGGGCCGTGCCCCCTCCGGCAGCGAAAAGGCCCAGGACTGAGCGTTACCCCTGAGCAGCGATATAATGATCCCCACCCTCCGTTCCTCATCACCAGAGGAATGGGGAAGAAGGCGAAAATGGAGTTTGCAAGCCTCTCTAAAACGCACAAAATTCTCACTACCCCCGGAGAACGTATCCGGGAGCGAGATCTTAGGCTCAGAACAAACTCCATGAACGCAAGCTGAACCGGTCACTTGAAGCTGAGAAAAAGTCTTACGGAGGTCAGCTACCTCCAATGAAAGACCCTGGAAGCGTTCAGCCAAAAGTGAAACCGGATCCATGCTTAAGACGGTTTTGGCGGCTTATAATGTCACGGAATGTGTACAGGTAACAAGGCAAAACAACATGCATAAATGTCTCGCTGGATCCAAAAGCTAAGGAACGAAAGGGAGACCCCTGTAGAAGACCTGGCACTTTCCCTGGCTGCTCAGCCTATGCATAGATCCGAATGGTGGAGGTATGCATATCCACGAACCTTGACTATAAAGCCCTGAGCACCCTACAATAGTGAGGGGACACGACCACCGGCTCCCTACACCAGACACGGAGGGAGTCAGGGTCACCTGGGATCCAGCAAACAGAAAACAACAGATAACAGTGTAACACTTAACTTTGTGGAGGAGAGGAGAACCAGATGGGCAAGCACACATACTCCAGGAAGAAATATAAGCCGCCCAGAAAAGCATTCTGGGGAAAAATTTAAAGGGAAACAATTAGTCCAACACATAACAGCTGAGAGACGCTAATGAGAGGAGGAGCTGAATACCACAACACAGAACTCAAGGAGGAGGTTCTGAAAGGCCTCTGTCAGAGCTTCTCAGCTGTCTGGTTGTGACAATATCCTTTCCCAAAGTGCGCACCTGGAAACCATGAGTTATTGCAAATTGATTATCAATGAGATTGACAGCTGCTCCACTATCCACAAAAATCTCACAAAAAATGCTCTTGCTCTCTAGCGCCACCCTAGCCGGCAGGACAAAACGGGAACTACAAGCAAACGGAAAACCTTAAATTTCCGCCTCAACTCTGCCAATAGTAACAGACGGAACATTTTTAAAAGATTTTTTCCTGTTTGTTTCTTTATTACTCCCAGAAAACTGCCTGAATCTCCTAGAGGGACAAACATTTGCCAAATGATTTATACCTCCACAACAAAAACAAACCCTCCCATGCGAGCTGAATCTTCTATTGTCAGAAGCAATCAACCCCAGCTGCATGGGCTCCTGCTCAGAAGGGGCTGACAGCGACCGAGACCCCTGCGCACAGAATGAGACCGCTGCAGTGTCCTGGGACTGAGTATGACAAGAAGGAGATATCTCTCCTCTCTCTCTAAGACGCCTGTCAATACAAACGGCCTGAGACATAGCAGAGTCCAAGGAAATAGGCCTCTCATGAAAGGCAAATGCATCTTTCAATCCCTCTGAAAGACCATGGCAAAATTGACTTCGGAGTGCAGCATCATTCCAACCAGTATCAGCTGCCCATCTCCGAAATTCTGAGCAGTAAATCTCTGCGGATTGTTTACCCTGGCATAAGAGACGTAGTCTAGACTCCGCCAGAGCAATACGATCCGGATCAACATATATCTGACCCAGGGCTAAAAAGAAATCATCCACTGAACGGAGGGGCCGTGCCCCCACCGGCAGCGAAAAGGCCCAAGACTGAGCGTTACCCCTGAGCAGCGATATAATGATCCCCACCCTCCGTTCCTCATCACCAGAGGAATGGGGAAGGCGGCGAAAATGGAGTTTGCAAGCCTCTCTAAAACGCACAGAATTCTCACTACCCCCGGAGAACGTATCCGGGAGCGAGATCTTAGGCTCAGAACAAACTCCATGAACGCAAGCTGAACCGGTCACTTGAAGCTGAGAAAAAGTCTTACGGAGGTCAGCTACCTCCAATGAAAGACCCTGGAAGCGTTCAGCCAAAAGTGAAACCGGATCCATGCTTGAGACGGTTTTGGCGGCTTATAATGTCACGGACGGTGTACAGGAAACAAGACAATGCAACATGCATATAATGTCACGGACGGTGTACAGGAAACAAGACAATGCAACATGCATATATGACTCACTGGATCCAAAGCTAAGGAACCAAAAGGGAGACCCCTGCACAAGACCTGACACTTTCCCTGGCTGCTCAGCCTATGCAAAAATCCCAAAGGTGGATGGTTGCATATCCACGTACCTCGACTATATAACACCTGAACACCCTACAATAGTGAGGGGACACGACCACCGGCTCCCTACACCAGACACGGAGGGAGTCAGGGTCACCTGGGATCCAGCAAACAGAAAATAACAGATAAATGTACAGCACTTAACTTAGTAGCAGACTGGGGAATAGGATCAGCATGCACACACACTCCAGGAAGAAGTATAAGCCGCCCAGTAATGCATCATGGGGAGGAAATTAAAGGGAAGCAATCAGTCCAACTACATGACAGCTGAGAGAGGCTAACGAGATGAGGAACTGAACACCACAACAAAGAAAACTCAAGGAGGAGGTTCTGAAAGGCTTCTGTCAGAGCTTCTCAGCTATCTGGTTGTGACATTAGCGCTAAAGGACGAGCATTCTCATCCTGCGGTCCTTCCTCCCCCCCGCGTGTGGTGTCGCGATCAGGGGCATAGATCCGGCTGTTACTGACAACCGGATCCCTGCTACATCCACCAGCTTCGGTGATGATGTCGATGTCAGTGGATTAACCCTTCATATGCCGCGGTCAGCGCTGACCGCGGCATATGGGACGTTTGCGCTCCCTCACCTCATCCATCGGTCCCCACGCTGCTGTGGCGGGGACTCGATGGTTGCCATGGCAGCCCCAAGCCATTCCAAGGCTTGGGGCCTGGCATGTACGGAGGCCTAAGATGCCCAGCCCCCAGGCTGGGTCTCCTAGGCAACTGTTAGCGTCTTACAGTGTAAGACGCTAACAGTTCAATACAGCACAATACAGATGTATAATGCTGCATTAAAACAGGGATCAGACCCTGTAATGTTAAAGTCCAAGAGTGGGACAAATAATAAAGTGAAATAAAAAAAGTTAATAAAATTAAAGTTTAACAAAAAAAATTAAAAGTTTCAAGTAAAAAAAAAGCGTCCTTTTCAAAAAATAAAGTACATTATTTTTTTTTCAATAGGGAAAAGACACATAGACATATTAGGTATTGTCGCGTCTGTATCGACCAGCTCTATAAACATATCACATGACCGTGAACACCGTAAAAAATTACAAAGTACAACAGCAAGCGATCAAAAAGGCATACGCCCACCAAAATAGTACCAATCTAACCGTCACCTCATCTTGTAAAAAATTAGCCCCTACCTGAGACAATCTTTCAAAAAATAAAAAAAACTATGGCTCAGAATATGGAGACACTAAAACATAATTTTTTTGTTTTAAAAAAGCTGTTATTGTCTAAAACTTACATAAACAAAATAAAAAGTATACATATTAGGTATTGCCGCATCCGTATCGACCGGCTCTATAAAAATATCACATGACCTAACCCCTTAGGTGAACACCGTAAAAAATAAAAAAATAAAAACTGTGCTAAATAAACTATTTTTTGTCACCTTACATCACAAAAAGTGTAATAGCAAGCGATCAAAAAGTCCTATGCACCCCAAAATAGTGCCAATCAAACCGTCATCTCATCCCTGCAAAAAATGAGACCCTAACTAAGATAATCGCCAAAAAACTGAAAAAACTATGGCTCTCAGAATATGGAGACACTAAAACATGATTATTTTTTTGTTTAAAAAATTATATTATTGTGTAAAACTTACATAAATAAAAAAAAGTATACATATCAGGTATCGCCACGTCCATATCGACCGGCTCTATAAAAATATCACATGACCTAACCCCTCAGGTGAACACCGTAAAAAAATTAAAATAAAGACAGTGTAAAAAAAGCAATTTTTTGTCCTCTTACATCACATAAAGTGTAATAGCAAGCGATCAAAAAGTCATATGCACCATAAAATAGTGCCAATCAAACCGTCATCTCATCCCACAAAAAATGAGACCCTAACTAAGATAATCGCCCAAAAACTGAAAAAACTATGGCTCTCAGAATATGGAGACACTAAAACATCATTTTTTTTGTTTCAAAAATGAAATCATTGTGTAAAACTTACATAAATAAAAAAATTGTATACATATTAGGTATCGCTGCATTCGTGACAACCTGCTCTATAAAAATACTATCCTGTCAGAAAAAAAAATGGTGCCAAAACAGCTATTTCTTGTTACCTTGCCTCACAAAAAGTGTAATATAGAGCAACCAAAAATCATATGTACCCTAAACTAGTACCAACAAAACTTCCACCCTATCCCGTAGGTTCTAAAATGGTGTCACTTTTTTGGAGTTTCTACTCTAGGGGTGCATCAGGGGGGCTTCAAATGGGACATGGTTTAAAAAAAACAGTCCAGCAAAATCTGCCTTCCAAAAACCGTATGACATTCCTTTCCTTCTGCGCCCTGCCGTGTGCCCGTACAGCAGTTTATGACCACATATGGGGCGTTTCTGTAAACTACAGAATCAGGGCCATAAATATTGAGTTTTGTTTAGCTGTTAACCCTTGCTTTGTAACTGGAAAAAAAATATTAAAATGGAAAATCTGGCAAAAAAGTGAAGTTTTAAAATTGTATCTCTCTTTTCCATTAATTCTTGTGGGACACCTAAAGGGTTAACAACGTTTGTAAAATCAGTTTTGAATACCTTGAGGGGTGTAGTTTCTAGAATGGGGTCATTTTTTGGTGGTTTCTATTATGTAAGCTTCACAAAGTGACTTCAGACCTGAACTGGCCCTTAAAAAGTTGGTTTTTGAAAATTTCTGAGAAATTTCAAGATTTACTTCTAAACTTCTAAGCCTTGTAACGCCCCCCAAAAATAAAATGTAATTCCCAAAATGATCCTAACATGAAGTAGACTTATGGGAAATGTAAAGTAATAACTATTTTTGTAGGTATTAATATGTATTATAGAAGTAGAGAAATTGACGTGGAAATTTGCAAATTTTAAAAATGAATTATTTTGACTCCATTTTACCAGTGTCATGAAGTACAATATGTGACGAAAGAACAGTCTCAGAACGGCCTGGATAAGTCAAAGCATTTTAAAGTTATCACCACATAAAGTGACACTGGTCAGATTTGCAAGAAATGGCCTGGTCCTGAAGGTGAAAATGAGCCCGGTCCTTAAGGGGTTAATATATTTTGAAATAATTTTTGATGATGTTATTTTTAATTTCCATGTCAAAATCTATATTTAAACAAAAACAAAAAAACATAAATGCCTGCAGTTTTTGCACTGGGCACTATGTCTAATATTTGGCGCCATTTCTTGATTTGAACCAATCACTTTGCTGCAGTTAACTCATTGTAATCCTGCCTGTAATGATATCACCTCTATATATAGATAAGACAGGATCCTCCATTCACAATAGGTGATATCACATCTTATCTCTTCTTTCCATGTACAATGACCTCTGCACAGGTCACAGAGCGGCCCAGAAAACTCTCCCATAGAAGTCACTGAGGTCCTCTCCTGACCACTGTGTCTATGGCCCATGGGGCTGCCATAAAGCAATTTTCTTACTGCCTTTTAAATGCTGTTAAAAACAGCTCAGGCAAGATGGCCGCCCCCATTATCATATTCAGGAAATAGAATAAAAAATCTACTATCAGAAAATAAAATCAGATTAGAAAAAAAGAAAATGTGTTACTATCTGGTTTTAACTGGCAGATAAAATTTTTGGTGACACAGTTCCTTTAATTAAAGGGGTTCGCCAGGATTTAATCGCTAGGATAGGTCATCAATATCAGATTGGCAGAGGTTCGATCACCCTGCACCTCTTCTGATCAGCAGTATTTTAGTAGCTACAGTAAGGCCTCTTTCACACGGGCGTTCTGGATTTTCTCCGGATGCGTTGCGTGTGCATTGTCGGGAAAACCCACGCGAGTAGGCACGCAATTGCAGTCAGTTTTGACTGCGATTGCATTCCGATGTTCAGTTTTTCCACGCGAGTGCAATGTGTTTTGCACGTGCGAGAGAAAAAACTGAATGTGGTTCCCAGACCCGAACCCGGACTTCTTCACTGAAGTTCGAGTTTGGGTTATGTATTCTATTCATTTTATTATTTTCCCTTATAACATGGTTATAAAGGAAAATAATAGCATTCTTAATACAGAATGCTTACTAAAATGTGGCTTCAGGGGTTAAAAAATAAATAAAAATTACCTCACCTCATCCTCTTGTGCTCAGCCGGCATCATCTTCTTTCTTCTTCTTTCAGGACCTGCAAAAGGACCTTTGATGGCGTAATCGTTCTCAGAGATGTCAGCGCAGGTTCTGCTAAATGAAGACAGAAGGTCCTTCTATCTTCATTCAGCAGGACCTGCGCTGACGTCACTGCGCTCACCACGTGGTGAGCGCGATTGCGTCATCAAAGGTCCTTTTGCAGGTCCTGAAAGAAGACATTCTGGCTGCGCGAACAAGTGGATGAGGTGAGTTAATTTTTATTTTTTTAACCCCTCAAGGCACATCTCAGTAAGCATTCTGTATTAGGAATGCTATTATTTTCCCTTATAACCATGTTATAAGGGAAAATAATACAGTGATTAGACTTTAATAAGGTTGCTCATCCCTATCATCTCCTAGCAACCATGTGTGAAAATCGCACCGCATCCGCACTTGTTTGCGATTTTCACGCAGGACCATTCATTTCTATGGGGCCTGCGTTGTTGAAAAACGCAGAATATAGAACATACTGAGATTTTCACGCAACGCACAAGTGATGCGTGAAAATCACCGCTCATCTGCACAGCCCCATTGAAGCGAATGGGTCAGGATTCAGTGCGGGTGCAATGCGTTCACTTCAAACATTGCACCTGCGTGGAATTCTCACCCGTGTGAAAGGGGCCTAACAGAAACACGCATCACAGCTACACAGCTGCGTCCACTGTGTAGTGGACAGAGGTTGTTACTGCAGTGCCCCACTCCTCTTCACGTCAGTGGGAGCGACGCTGCAGTAACCAGCTCTGTGTCCAGCATCGGAGCTACTGAAAAACAGTTGAGCAGCAGGGGATTGGGGGTGTTGGACTCTGACATATTTAGTATTGCTGACCTATCCTAAGGATAAGGCCTCATGCACACAACTGTATTTTGTTTCCGTGTCCGTTACGTTTTTTTTTGCGGATAGGATGCAGACCCATTCATGTCAAAGGGTCCGCAAAAAACGGCACACACACTGCTGTCCGCATCAGTATGTCTGTTCCGTTTCCCCGCAAAAAAAATAGTGCATGTCCTATTTTTTTTTTCGTTTGCGGACAAGGATAGGCATTATTACAATGGATCCGCAAAAAAAACGGATCCGGAAAAAAAAAATGGATGCCATACGGAACGTCATCAGTTTTTTTTTGCGGATCCGCAATTTTCGGACCGCAAAACACATACGGTCGTGTGCATGAGGCCTAAGGGTTCATGCACTTGACTGCGCCGTGTTTTGCAGTCCGAAAATTGCGGATCTGCAAAATATGGATGCTGCCCGTGTGCGTTCCGCAATTTGAAGAACGGAACAAGTCGCCCATTATAGAAATACCTATTTTTGTCTGCAAAACAGACAAGAATTGGACATGTTCTATTTCTTTGCAGGCCGCAGAACAGAGCAACGGCTGCGGACAGCCAACAGAGTGCTGTCCGCATATTTTGCGGCCCCATAGAGGTGAATGCTTCCGCATCCCAGCCGCAAAAAACACAAGCAACATTCGTGTGCATGAGCCCTAAGTCATAAATATCTAGAGCCCAGACAACCCCTTGAAAGGAAAAGTGTTCTCAGAAAATGACCTATTATTTTAAGTTTTATGTTACACATATATTTTATTTTAATTTTGGTATTTTTTTATTTCATGTCTCTATTTTTTTATTTTTTTTATTAAATCCTATGGTTTTCAAATGTGCTACTAAGCCTAATAACAGGCTGACACTTCTTTTTATATAGATCCCTTTTCAGCAGTCATCTCATTATCTTCACAGACAGGATTAAAATGACCGCTATCACCTATATATGGATAACACAGGACCATATCATTCACAATAGGTGACGTCACAAATTATCTACTACCCCTGCCTGTACAATGACCTATGCACAGGTCACAAGCTTGTGTAAAAAAGTTTCCTATAGAAGTCAAAGGGGGAGATTTATCAAAACTGGTGCAAAGAGAAATTTTTGCAAAATGAAAGGTGGAACCTTATTGGTTGCTATGAGCAACTGAGCCAGTTCTACTTGACACCAGTTTTGTTAAATCTCCCCCTTACGCTGGGTTCACACCTGAGCATTCTGAAACGAGCGCTCTGTATGCGCGATTGTACGGGCGTTTACAATCGCGCATACAGAGACAGGGGTGCACACATTGTCGCGCGTTCCCGAATATCTATGTGCGGGAACGCGCGACAAACGCCCAAAAAAAAGCTCAAGCACTTGTTTGAGCGTCGGGCGTTTTACAGCGCGATCGTACGCGCTGTAAAACGCCCAGGTGAGAACCATTCCCATAGGGAATCATTGGTTCTTGCCTGTTGTGCGTTTTACAGCGCGTAGGAACGCGCTGTAAAACGCTCAGGTGTGAACCCAGCGTTAATGCTTGTTTCTCCTCTGTTGGCCGGATTCCTGCCTTCGCTGTGTATGCACTAGGTAGGTGGCCACGTGAGATGGACAGATTAGCCGGGCAGCATCGCTACATCTCTAATCTGCTGTTAGTCAATCTGACTCTCACCTGCCTGTACAAGTGAATTATCACAGTTGTCGGTTCCCAGAGCGCTTCATTTATCAGTGGGGAATAAAAGCATTTGGAAGGTTTGATATTTCACAGTCTGACACTTTACAGCATTTAGTAGAAATGTCAGGGTGTCTGTAGTTATTAAAATAAATCCCCGGAAAAATGCTTCATGAAAGATTTGTGGCTTTTTTCCCCCCATTCCATGTGGATTGTATTTTGGGGGTAGATGGCGCTGCTTTAGTTCATAAGTAACTTTATGAACAAGACTGTGATTTCTTATATCACCTACCTGTTTGTAAAGACGGCCATACATTCTAGATAGCTGAGCATGCATGTTCGGGGGTCCGAAGCTTTCAGCAGGCACGGCCACGGGGTCACTCACCAGCCCCCTGCTTCCTATCTGCTTTTGTCTCAGAATCACTGATGGAAATCACTGACCAAACAATAAGGCGTGAAACAGGCCTTATGCTGGCAGACATAATACACTGCAATACAGAAGCACTACAGTGGATTGTATGAGCTCACTTATATGTACCAGGGTGGAAGTAAAATAATGTCAAAAATTTTAAGTGGTTGAAATCTCCACACAATGCCAGAATCGTTTTCTTTTTTTAAAATATTAATAAAGGAATAAAAAGTGATCAAAAAGTCATATGTAACCCAAAATGTTACCAATGTAAATGCCCACTGATTCCACACAAAAAACAAGCCCTGATCCATCTCTGTCAAAAGAAAAAGAAAAAAGTTATGCTTCTTCGGCAGCTTGGATGAAAAACTTAAAAAGAAAACTTATTTCACTGAAAGCTAAATATGCCAATTGACAAAAATGTATAAAAACTAGTGCAAGGGCAAAGTGGTACCAACAAGTATGATATGTACATAATAAAGTGACAAAGATAAGAAAAAAGTGACGAGAATAAGGAGTTACATCTAACGCCAAAATATATATATATATGTAAGATAAAATATATATAATTCTATATATTAGCCATGGGACAACTCTCTGGCACCTTGTGCCTGTCGGCGCCCTCCTGTGCCATCCGAGCAGGCACAGCTGTGGCAGCACCCTGCCCGGGTCTTTGCTAGGCCGCTGTACATCCTGCCTGCAGCTTCTTCTGATCTCCCTAGGGCCCTGTCACAACCAGACAGCTGAGAAGCTCTGACAGAGGCCTTTCAGAACCTCCTCCTTGAGTTCTGTGTTGTGGTATTCAGCTCCTCCTCTCATTAGCGTCTCTCAGCTGTTATGTGTTGGACTAATTGTTTCCCTTTAAATTCTTCCCCAGAATGCTTTTCTGGGCGGCTTATATTTCTTCCTGGAGTATGTGTGCATGCTCATCTGGTTCTCCTCTCCTCCACAAAGTTAAGTGTTAAACTGTTATCTGTTATTTTCTGTTTGTTGGATCCCAGGTGACCCTGACTCCCTCCGTGTCTGGTGTAGGGAGCCGGTGGTCGTGTCCCCTCACTATTGTAGGGTGCTCAGGGCTTTATAGTCAAGGTTCGTGGATATGCAAACCTCCACCATTCGGATCTATGCATAGGCTGAGCAGCCAGGGAAAGTGCCAGGTCTTCTACAGGGGTCTCCCTTTCGTTCCTTAGCTTTTGGATCCAGCGAGACATTTATGCATGTTGTTTTGCCTTGTTACCTGTACACATTCCGTGACAGGCCCACTATTTGATTTCCTCTGTACTGATCTATGCCTGTTCACTGGATTTGACCCTTAGCTGTCTTGTACTGACCTCTGCCTGTTTCTTGTACTGACCCTGTGCTGTCCGCCCTGATGGATGGACTGTTTACTTGATTGATTGTAAACTGCCTGCCTTGACCTCAGCTTGTTTCCTGACTACAGTTTTACCTGATCCTTTGGTGCTCTGCATCGATGCCTCTTGACCCCTGTGGGTCAGCAGTCACTGAGCAGAGACTACTCCACGGGATAACAGCCTAGTGGTTACCCTGCAACAAAGTCTAGATCTCTGTATAGTTGTTAAAGAGTGAAGAGCAGGGAGGCCACACAGATAATGTCCTTAAGAAGTAGCTGTAAGCCAAATGTGTTCAGTGACACAGCGGATCCACATCCGCCAATGGGGGAGTGGAATACATTTAGGCGCCTTTCACACGGGTGAGAATTCCATGCGAGTGCAATGCGTGAGGTGAACGCATTGCACCCGCACTGAATCCGGACCCATTCACTTCAATGGGGCTGTGCAGATGAGCGGTGATTTTCACGCATCACTTGTGCGTTGCGTGAAAATCTCAGCATGCTCTATATTCTGCGTTTTTCACGCAACACAGGCCCCATAGAAAAGAATGGGTCTGCGTGAAAATCGCAAGCAAGTGCGGATGGAATGCGATTTTCACGCATAGTTGCTAGGAGATGATGTTAGTAAAATGATAAAAGTTAATTCACTGTATTATTTTTCCTTATAACATGGTTAAAAGGGAAAATAATAGCATTCTTAATACAGAATGCTTAGTAAAATGTGGATTGAGGGGTTAAAAAATAAAATAAAAAATTTACTCACCTCATCTTCTTGTTCGCGCAGCCGGCATAGTCTTCTTTCTTCTTCTTTCAGGATCTGCAAAAGGACCTTTGACGTAATCGCGCTCACTATGTGGTGAGCGAGGTGACATCACCACAGGTCCTGCTGAATGAAGATAGAAGGATCTTCTATCTCTTCATTCAGCAGGACCTGCGCTGAGGTCACCGCACTCACCATTACGTCACCAAAGGTGCTTTTGCAGGTCCTGAAAGAAGAATAAGAAAGAAGACGATGCCGGCTGCGCGATTAATTGGATTAGGGGAGCTGATTATATATTTTTTTTTAACCCCTCAATCCACATTTTAGTAAGCATTCTGTATTAAGAATGCTATTATTTTCCCTTATAACCATGTTATAAGGAAAAATAATAAAATGAACAGAACACCTAACCCAAACACGAACTTCAGTGAAGAAGTCCGGGTTTGGGTCTGGGTACCACATTCAGTTTTTTCTCAAGCGCGTGCAAAACGTATTGCACTTGCGTGGAAAAAACTGAACATCGGAACTCAATCGCAGTCAAAACTGACTGCAATTGCGTGCCTACTCGCGCGGTTTTCCCGCAATGCACACGCGACGCATCCTGAGCAAATCCGGGACGCCCGTGTGAAAGAGGCCACTGTCAGACACCTCTGGTGGCATCTCACCAATACGAGAACAAAAGGATAAGGCATGCTGAAATGCCACAGCCTGATCCCTTTATCCCCTCTCATTTACATTGGTAGATTCGATTAGATTGCTGCTAAAGTTGGTGGGTTTGGCCGACACTGATCTCATGTGTATGACCACTTTTAGTCTCTGCTTTTCTATCTTGCAGGGACTGAGGCTTCCAGTGGAGTGGGTTCTTCAAACTGCAGCCGTACAGGAGGGTTGACTGACACTGATTAAGATGGCACAGCCAATAACAGAATATTTGGCAAAAATACCACAGTATGCTCAGTATCCTCACAGCCACACTGCCTCCTTAATAACCATACTGTCCCATAAACCCTGCTGTTGTTAACAGCAGGAAACGGGGGATCATGTCCATGACCGGTGATAACGCTTATGTAGATAGAATAGGGTCCCAGAGGTGGGACCCACACCTATCTGACATTGATGGCGTATCGTAGCAATATGTCATTAATGTCTGAGATTAATAACCCCTTTAAAGGGGTTTTCTGTATGCATCAGCATCCTTTAAAATAATCATTTATGAAGGAAGCTGTAATTTTGTAATGTATTTCTTTTACCATTCTGGGCTGCGGTCACATGACCATGTCCATGGAGCTCTTTCTTTTTTCATTTGATGTGATGTCCATGGGCGGGGCAGTGGTAAGGGAGTGTCTATGTAACTAGCTGGGCGGGAGGAGCTATAAACTAGCTGGGAGTGGTTAGGGGCGGTGCTGGAGGTGTGGCAGAGGAAGGAGAAGTGGATCATGTGTTTGATAGATACAGGAACAGGAAGTGCTACATACAGGATGGAAACAAGGATGGAAAAAAAGCATGGAGAAGATGTACTGAATTAAGCAACTACATGAGCATAGCTGTTAAAAACCATAGTAATCTTGGGTAACCCCTTTAATTCTTTCTAGACCTCTGACATACCTGTACAGCGGAAGTCCGATCTTTAAAGATGGCGTCCGCTCGTGAGTGCAGCGGGTGCCATAACTAATACGTTTAGGCCTGGGAGTAATGTCGGCGATCAGCGGTAATGCCGTGACATTAAACTCCCCAGATGGCATGGTGACCATGGCATATGGGAGCGCTAAAAGTGGGAGTTGCGGGCTTCCCGGCCCAGGCTGAGATCGGTAAATGCGGCCTGTACTAGTAATAGGCCTAAGCCTGTACAAGGCTTACAGGCTGATTACTAGTATATTCCAATGTAGGCCTGTAGGTGGCAGCACTGCATTGGAATATATTGAATTCAGTATTCTATATTGACTATGCATTACAGAATACAAGATGTAATCCAATCATTGCATGTAATAGTCACCTTGGGTGACTTAAAACAAATTTAAACAAGTTTAAAAAAATATAAACTGATATATATATTTATACAAATTCAATTTTCCCTAGAATAAACAAATACATAAACAATAAGAAAAAAAATAAACATCATGGGCATTTCTGTGTCCATACTGCTAATTCACCATTTTTTGTCACTTCACCTCCCCAAAACATTGAATAAAAAGTGATCAAAAAGCTGTACACATTCCAAAATGGTATCAATAAAACCTAGGCATCATCCTGCAAAAAAGCTCTCACACAGCTCTATAAACATAACTATAAAAAAGTTATGTGGGGTCATAATATGGCACTGAAAAAAAAATATTCAAAAGTTTAATTTTTTTTTCAGTATTAAAATACAAGAAAAACTATATAAATGTGTTATCGCCTTTATCGTACTGACCTTGATAATGAAGGTAGCAGGTCAGTTTTACCTCACAGAGAATGCTGAAAAAGCAAAAGCCATAAAACTGTGGTGAAATTATGTGTTTTTTTTCCAATTTTACCCCATTTGGAATTTTTTTCCAGCTTCTCACCTGTATGCAATAGTAAATGGTGCCAATAAAAAGTAAAACTAGTCCTTCAATAAACAAGCCCATACGGCTATGTGAATGGAAAAATAAAAAAGTTATGGCTACGGGAAGGCAGGGAGTGAAAAACAAAAACACGAAAACTGAAAATAGCAGGGTCCTGAAAGGGTTAAGCCACTCTGACTCCACTGCAAAGTAGTTTTATTTCTCTGGAAAACCCCTTTAACGTTTCTTTGATGTGGACTGTCAGCTATCTTTCCTCGAGATCTGAGGACGCTGTCACCTTAGGGAACAGTGAAGACCTGAACTCCACCCCCAACAATGTCTCTACCTACTTGCCCGATCCGTTCAAGCAATGACCCCAAACTGGACGGCGGTCCCTACTTGTCTAAGTGTAGGGGTCTACGCGGGGATAAAAAAAAGAACAAAAGTAACAAACATAGTGACAGACAGGTGCAAGGATGAATACACCAGAAAACAGTAACAAACGGACCAAGTCAAAACCAGGAGAGACAATCAGAGCCAAACTCAGAGGCCAAGAGCAATACGATAACAAACCCGGGTCAATACCAAGAAGTCATGTCAGGGTCCGAATTGTCAGGCAGAGTCAGAAATCGAGGCAAGAGAAAACACTGACCACTGTAGTTGAATGCATCTATGTCACAACTACGGTGGATGTTGTATCGGTGGCCATATTAATTGTCAGCTTTTTTAAATATAACAAAGAAATAGTTTTATTGAACTTTGTACACAGAAACATAAATTTGCAGGTGATTTTCTATTGTGTGGAATGGATCCAATATCACTAATAGGTGATAATATAGTCATTTAGCCATTCTGTTCTGCTTTCCACACATTGTTGGCCAACTGTATACTAATAAACTGAGTGTGCCTTATTATTGGAAGTTAAAATATAACTTTTATTCAATTTATTGAATAAAATAGGTTGAGACACTAAATAAAGTGTTTGACTGCACTTTCTAGAGGGGGAGCAGAAGGGTGCTGACACATGTATAACCCTTGTCAGTTCCTTATGTGGAGGGGGAATAGCCTGACAATTGAATAATCAGGGGGGTGTTCTCAGCCTATAAGCTTTCCATAAGCCAACTAGTATATAGGCAGGGAATCCCTAAATGGCTGGAGTCAGAGCACCCGCCCTGAGAAGGAAGACCCCCAGCCGCTGGAACTTCGGACCTGTGCTAAAATTCCCTTATAGCTTCCCTCCCTAGTGAATGTATTCCATCACCCGACGCGTTTCGCCAAGTAAATTGGCTCTTCAGGGACATGGATTTTGTTATTATCGCAGAGCACTATAAGCAGTGGCAGCGCTTCTGGTTACATATCAAGGCAGTTGCGAAGTTGGCCAATTGGCATTGTTGGTCAACACTAGCCGCAAGACATATGCCAAGAGGTGTTCTTTTACAACATTTCCATGTGTGCAGTAGAATATCGAATGGCACCATTTTACGGTTGCATACAATGTAGAGGAGGTAAGTTCTAGACTTGACCACGGTGAATC
The DNA here is from genome assembly GCF_014858855.1 of Bufo gargarizans. Classification (NCBI taxonomy): domain Eukaryota; kingdom Metazoa; phylum Chordata; class Amphibia; order Anura; family Bufonidae; genus Bufo; species Bufo gargarizans. Next base: position 443,167,321 of record NC_058084.1, read on the forward strand.
AATGGATGTCGGATATCTGGACTTCTCCAAAGCATTTGACACTGTACCACATAAAAGGTTAGTATATAAAATGAGAATGTTCGGACTGGGAGAAAACGTCTGTAAGTGGGTAAGTAACTGGCTCAGTGATAGAAAACAGAGGGTGGTTATTAATGGTACACACTCAGATTGGGTCACTGTCACTAGTGGAGTACCTCAGGGGTCAGTATTGGGCCCTATTCTCTTCAATACATTTATTAATGATCTTGTAGAAGGCTTGCATAGTAAAATATCAATATTTGCAGATGACACTAAACTGTGTAAAGTAATTAACACTCTGCCCTAACCCCTGAAGACACCGGAACACGGCCAAACATGTCGAATGATTGCAACATTGTGCTTGCATCTATACTGCCAGCGCGCAGCCAGTTAAAGGGGTTGTCCGGGTTCAGAGCTGAACCCGGACATACCCTTATTTTCACCCCGGCAGCCCTCCTGAGCCTGGCATCGGAGCATCTCATGCTCCGATGCGCTCCCGTGCCCTGCGCTAGATCGCGCAGGGCACAGGCTCTTGTGTTTGCAATAACACACTGCCGGGCGGTAACTTCCGCCCAGCAGTGTGTTCGGTGACGTCACCGGCTCTGAGGGGCGGGCTTTAGCTCTGCCCTAGTCGTTTTACTGGCTAGGGCAGAGCCAAATCCCGCCCATCAGTGCCGTTGACGTCACCGGGGTTCCTGTCAGCCCCATAGAGAGCCCCGGTACGTCACCGGAACTCAGAAAAATGCCTTTGCCCTGCGCGATTTAGCGCAGGGCAAAGGAGAGCATCGGAGCATGAACTGCTCCGATGCTCATGTCAGGGGGGCTGCCGGGGTGAAAATGGAGGGATGTCCAGGTTCAGCTCTGAACCTGGACAACCCCTTTAAGCAACAATGTTTCATTCTAGATAGGCCATCCTAGATATGAGGCTAGTACTAGCAAATGTATACAGTATTATGAGTGGTTGAGACTACTGCTAATTTTAAAATCCTATAGTTAGATATTATAAGCAAAACCAATAAAGGTTAAGTTTTAGGATTTAGGAGGTGTAGGATAATAGGTGTAAGGTAGTCCTAGGGACATTTGTTATGATTCAGATGAGGTTTAACACTGACAAATGTAAGGTCACGGACATAAGAAGGAATAGTGCAAGTCACCCGTACATACTAAATGGTAAAAACACTGGGTAACACTGACATGGAAAAGGACTTATGAATTTTGGTAAACAGCAAATTAAACAGTAGAAACCAGTGTCAGGCAGCTGCTGCCAAGGCCAATAAGGTAATGGGTTGCATCAAAAGGGGCATAGATGTCCGTGATGAGAACATAGTCCTACCACTTTACAAATCACTAGTCAGACGACACATGGAGTACTGTGTACAGTTCTGGGCTCCTGTGAACAAGGCAGACATAGCAGAGCTGGAGAGGGTCCAGAGGAGGGCAACTAAAGTAATTACTGGAATGGGGCAACTACAGGAGTAAAAAAGATTATCAAAATTAGGGTTATTCACTTTAGAAAAAAGACGACTGAGAGGAGATCTAATTACTATGTATAAATATATCAGGGGTCAGTACAGAGATCTCTCCCATCATCTATTTATCCCCAGGACTGTGACCGTGACGAGGGGACATCCTCTGCGTCTGGAGGAAAGAAGGTTTGTACACAAACATAGAAGAGGATTCTTTATGGTAAGAGCAGTGAGACTATGGAACTCTCTGCCTGAGGAGGTGGTGATGGTGAGTTCACTACAAGAGTCCAACAGGGGCCTGGATGTATTTCTGGAGCGTAATAATATTACAGGCTATAGCTACTAGAGAGGGGTCGCTGATCCAGGGCAGGGATGGCCAACCTGAGGCTCTCCAGCTGTTGCAAAACTACATCTCCCATCATGCCCAGACAGTCTACAGCTATCAGCCTACAGCAGGGCATGGTGGGAGTTGTAGTTTTAAAACAGCTGGAGAGCCGCAGGTTGGCCATGCCTGATCCAGGGAGTTATTCTGATTGCCTGAAAATTGGCTTGTACCTCACAGAGGTTTTTTTTTTGTCTTCCTCTGGATCAACTTGCAGGGTAACAGGCTGGACAGATGTCTATTTTCAGTCTTATAAACTATGTTACTATGTTACTAGTGGGAAGTGGTAAAAATTTTTTCCAAATGGGGTGGAATTGGAAAAAAAACACAATTCTGCAAAAATAAATTATGGCACTCACTATGCAGTAAAATGTATCTGTTACTGTACTTTCATTCTCCGGGTCAGTATGATTACAACGATATCACACTTGTATAATTTTTCTTGCGTTTTAATACTGAAATTTTTTTTTTCAAATCTTGACAATAATTTATTTATTTTTCATCACCATATTCTGACATATTTTTTTTTTTGTTATGTGCACAGAGCTGTGTGAGAGCTCATTTTTGCAGGGCAATCTACTTTTCAGTGATACCATTGTGAAGTGTGTGTGACTTTTTTAGCACTTTTTAAGAAATTTTGGGGAGTTGAATTGACAAAAAATAGTGAATTGGCTGGGGTTTTTTTTTTTTTTTTTTCCATTATGCTATTTGTCATATGGGATGAATACTGTTATATTTTAATAGTACAGGCGCTTTTGCACGTGGCTATGACTATGATGTGTATTTTTTTTATTGGTAAATTATTTTTATTTTGGGTAAAGGGAAACTTTTATATTTTTCAATTTTTTTATATTTTTAAAAGCTTTTTTTAATTTAATTTTGTTCCTTTTTTCAAGTCACCCTGGGTGACTATAACTGGCATTGATTGACATTGGCTATATAGCCATCAGTAAACACTTCATTTTCAATATAACAATACAGTGCTGTCACCTAGTGGCCTTTATTGGTATATATCACTATATAATAGCTGCCGAAGCCTGCTTGAGGCTTTGGGCTATTAGAGCAGTGTAACAGGTTCCCCGAACTCAGCCGGGGAACACTGTTACAGGAGCACACGGCTCCTACTTCTGAACTACTCAGATGCCGTGGTCATATCTGACCATGGCATCTGAGGGGTGAAATGTATGCGATCGGCCTTATGGCTGATCGCATACATGTGCAGCAGGTCTCTTCTGTTTCAAACAGAAGAAACTCAGAGTCGATGGTGCCCGCTGTATGTGCGAGTGGGCGCCATATTTAAAGAAGAGTAAATATGTTCAGCGTATGCTGCAAAGTGGTTAAATTACAACATCAGCTGTTTGAGGATAGGTCAGTGCTGCAGTGAGCATTGTGGCCTCATAACAGCTTACCAAGCACAGCGCTGTACATTGTTTAGTGGCTGTGTTTGGTATTGCAGCTCAGCCTCTTTCACTTGAATGGGCCTCAGCTGTGCCTAGGCCACATGACCGATGAATGTGACATCACATGGCCTAGAAGAGGCCACAGCACTCCTGAGGAGAGGTCATCAATAGGTAAATCCCGGAGTACCCCTTTAAGTACTTTGAGTACATAATAGAGTTTTGCTGTGAACGGGCTGATTGGCTCATTAATACAGTACATGCCCTGCATCCAAATTGTTAAAGAGATTGGGGGTCATTTATCCAAGGCCGGCATTTCACTCTCCTGTGTTGCCAGAGGATTTGGAACGGAAACACTATGAAGCTCTTCCGTGGGCTTTTGGGTCTGTGCCTCCGCACCACAAAAGAGAAGACATGCACTATTTCTTGCCGTATCTTGCGGATCGCAACACTATTCAACTCAATGGGTCCGCATCTGCAGCACAGAGTGCACAAGGCCGGTCCCGGTGCACTGCGGACCGCTATTTGTAGTCCGCAGCACGGGCACTGAGCCCTTACGTTCGTAGGCATACGCCCTAAATGTATATAATTAAGCTCACAGCCTGGGAGGTTTTTTTCTCCCAGGCTGTGAGCTGTGCGCTGCTGCCTAGGAGAAGGAGACGCCCACAGGACAAGGGAAGACCCGCCTACTATAACTTAAGGAGCAAAGGTACCGGAGCCTATAACGGGAGAACGGAGCAGCGCCCGGGGATAATAGTAAGTGCAGTGAGATCCCTGGGCTCTATATGGCAGCATACTCAGTTCACATAGTTTATACAAGTGAAAGGTCCTCTTTAACTAAAGGAATACTGTATCTGTTGCAGGAGTCTGCCACTAGAGGGAGCGTGACTCCAGTGGCAGCTGTACAAATGTGTAAGCAGTGAGCGCCCCCTGGTGGCTAGAAATCTAGAATTTTATTCTGTGGCTTGGAAGCAGGGAATTTGCGGATCCGCACGTGTGAATGGACCCCAAGTACACATCTATGTTTTCTATAATGTGTTGTTTAGATATAGAAACCCCATTTCATAATCCTGCATTTGCCTCTGATTTGCACAAATTCCTATTACCAGAATTACGACCCTCCCTACTTTTTACAGGAGTGTAAGACTGGGCATACACAATCGGCAGCTAGCGGCCAAACGCTTGCTCAGCCAACAGCCATTTATCTTGTCCCCCCCCATTGCACATGCATGCTCGGCTGAGCTGCTGCCAGACACCTCTGATGGTGGCTTGTCTTCCCGAGAAGAAGAACATTGGGCATGCTGAAATCCAACTACCCATCCAGTACTTATCTTCCCTGACATCTGCTGTTGAGTAGTCGGGAGGCCTCCATACACATCAGATTGTACGTACGTTGTCAGCGGACATTCATATGATGTACTGGTATATGGCCGGCTGAAGACACGAGGTGGGCTCCTCAGCCGGGGGTCACTCTATCCCTACCAGGAGTTTCTCTAATGTCTGCCATTAAAGAAAGTGTAAGAAAGTCACACTGGCTCCTTCGAGGAAATGAGTGCAATCTATTGCTGTTAACAATGTGTCTTTGAGGACAAGAAGCATGGCAGAATGACCCAGGCTCATTGACATGCCACCCTCCTGTCCACACAATCACTTACATCTCGGGTCCTGTGTTCCTCTTTCCTGGCATTTTAATAGCACGTCTCCGAATTTTAAACCTGAAACTTAGAAAGTTACTGAAACTTCAAATCACCGAGGCTCGCAGGAAATCAATACGACTTGGCTGGCAGAGGACAGGGATAATGGACTGCTGGGGACATGTGCTTGACACTTGTTTTATTTTTCTCCTACACTTTTATAGAACTGTTTTAATGACCCTGAATGTCACTGATGGTGCGGAACTATATTTCCCCTATCCAGACATTAGAGGACCCGATACGTTATTACATTAGGCCAGTGGTCCATGACTTGTTGAACTCCAGCTGTTGTGAAACTATAAATCCTAGCATGCCCTGAATGGCTAGACCGCCGCAGTTTGAGGACCGCTTCACTAGACCCCATTGGGTGACTGAGTCCTAAAAGTCGTCTATGATGTGTTTCCAAGATGGAAGATGGAGTCTATAGATGCATACTCCAGAGCCATGGGCCCTCCATGCGACACTGTATGGTATGTAGACAAATGTACTGCCCTATGGTGTCTAGAGCAATGTGCTGCCCTATAGTGTGTAGACCAGTGTGTTACCCTATGGTACGTAGAGCAATGTGCTGACTTTTGGTATTTAGAGCAATGTTTTGCCCTATGGTGTCTAGAACAATGGGCTGCCATATGGTTTTTAGAGCAATGTGCTGCTATATGGTGTCTAGAGTAATGGGCTGCCATATGGTTTTTAGAGTAATGTTCTGTCCTATGGTGCCTAGAGCAATGTGTTGCCATATGGTGTCTAGAGTAATGGGCTGCCATATGGTTTTTAGAGTAATGTTCTGTCCTATGGTGCCTAGAGCAATGTGTTGCATATGGTATTTAGAGCAATGTGCTGCCCTATGGTTTTTAGAGCAATGTGCTGCCCTATGGTGTCTGGAGCAATGTGCTGTCCTATGGTGTCTAGAACAATGGGCTGCCCTGTGGTGTCTAGAGCAATGTGCTGCCCTGTGGTGTCTAGAGCAATGTGCTGCCCTGTGGTGTCTAAAGCAATGTGCTGCCCTATGGTGTCTTGAGCAATGTGCTGCCCTATGGTGTCTAGAGCAATGTGCTGCCCTATGGTGTCTAGAGCAATGTGCTGCCCTATGGTGTCTAGAGCAATGTGCTGCCCTATGGTGTCTAGAGCAATGAGCTGCCCTATGGTGTCTAGAGCAATGTGCTGCCCTATGGTGTCTAGAGCAATGTGCTGCCCTATGGTGTCTAGAGCAATGTGCTGCCCTATGGTGTCTAGAGCAATGTGCTGCCCTGTGGTGTCTAGAGCAATGTGCTGCCCTGTGGTGTCTAGAGCAATGTGCTGCTCTATGGTGTCTAGAGCAATGTGCTGCCATATGGTTTTTAGAGCAATGTGCTGCCCTATGGTGTCTGGAGCAATGTGCTGTCCTATGGTGTCTAGAACAATGGGCTGCCCTGTGGTGTCTAGAGCAATGTGCTGCCCTGTGGTGTCTAGAGCAATGTGCTGCCCTGTGGTGTCTAAAGCAATGTGCTGCCCTATGGTGTCTAGAGCAATGAGCTGCCCTATGGTGTCTAGAGCAATGTGCTGCCCTATGGTGTCTAGAGCAATGTGCTGCCCTATGGTGTCTAGAGCAATGTGCTGCCCTATGGTGTCTAGAGCAATGTGCTGCCCTATGGTGTCTAGAGCAATGTGCTGCCCTATGGTGTCTAGAGCAATGTGCTGCCCTATGGTATTTAGAGCAATGTGCTGCCCTATGGTGTCTAGAGCAATGTGCTGCCCTATGGTGTCTAGAGCAATGTGCTGCCCTGTGGTGTCTAGAGCAATGTGCTGCCCTGTGGTGTCTAGAGCAATGTGCTGCCCTGTGGTGTCTAGAGCAATGTGCTGCCCTGTGGTGTCTAGAGCAATGTGCTGCCCTGTGGTGTCTAGAGCAATGTGCTGCCCTGTGGTGTCTAGAGCAATGTGCTGCCCTATGGTGTCTAAAGCAATGTGCTGCCCTATGGTGTCTAGAGCAATGAGCTGCCCTATGGTGTCTAGAGCAATGTGCTGCCCTATGGTGTCTAGAGCAATGTGCTGCCCTATGGTGTCTAGAGCAATGTGCTGCCCTATGGTGTCTAGAGCAATGTGCTGCCCTATGGTGTCTAGAGCAATGTGCTGCCTTATGGTGTCTAGAGCAATGAGCTGCCCTATGGTGTCTAGAGCAATGTGCTGCCCTATGGTGTCTAGAGCAATGTGCTGCCCTATGGTGTCTAGAGCAATGTGCTGCCCTATGGTGTCTAGAGCAATGTGCTGCCCTATGGTGTCTAGAGCAATGTGCTGCCCTATGGTGTCTAGAGCAATGTGCTGCCCTATGGTGTCTAGAGCAATGTGCTGCCCTATGGTGTCTAGAGCAATGTGCTGCCCTATGATGTCTAGAGCAATGTGCTGCCCTCTGGTGTCTAGAGCAATGTGCTGCCCTGTGGTGTCTAGAGCAATGTGCTGCCCTGTGGTGTCTAGAGCAATGTGCTGCCCTGTGGTGTCTAGAGCAATGTGCTGCCCTGTGGTGTCTAGAGCAATGTGCTGCCCTATGGTGTCTAGAGCAATGTGCTGCCCTATGGTGTCTAGAGCAATGTGCTGCCCTATGGTGTCTAGAGCAATGTGCTGCCCTATAGTGTCTAGAGCAATGTGCTGCCTTATGGTGTCTAGAGCAATGTGCTGCCCTATGGTGTCTAGAGCAATGAGATGCCCTATGGTGTCTAGAGCAATGTGCTGCCCTATGGTGTCTAGAGCAATGTGCTGCCCTATGGGGTCTACAGCAATGTGCTGCCCTATGGTGTCTAGAGCAATGTGCTGCCCTATGGTGTCTAGAGCAATGTGCTGCCCTATGGTGTCTAGAGCAATGTGCTGCCCTATGGTGTCTAGAGCAATGTGCTGCCCTATGGTGTCTAGAGCAATGTGCTGCCCTATGGTGTCTAGAGCAATGTGCTGCCCTGTGGTGTCTAGAGCAATGTGCTGCCCTATGGTGTCTAGAGCAATGTGCTGCCCTATGGTGTCTAGAGCAATGTGCTGCCCTATGGTGTCTAGAGCAATGTGCTGTCCTTGGTGTCCCCCTATGGTGTCTACAGCAATGTGCTGCCCTATGGTGTCTACAGCAATGTGCTGCCCTATGGTGTGTACAGCAATGTGCTGCCCTATGGTGTGTACAGCAATGTGCTGCCCTATGGTGTCTACAGCAATGTGCTGCCCTATGGTGTGTACAGCAATGTGCTGCCCTATGGTGTGTACAGCAATGTGCTGCCCTATGGTGTGTACAGCAATGTGCTGCCCTATGGTGTCTAGAGCAATGTGCTGCCCTATGGTGTCTACAGCAATGTGCTGCCCTATGGTGTCTAGAGCAATGTGCTGCCCTATGGTGTCTAGAGCAATGTGCTGCCCTATGGTGTCTACAGCAATGTGCTGCCCTATGGTGTCTACAGCAATGTGCTGCCCTATGGTGTCTACAGCAATGTGCTGCCCTATGGTGTCTACAGCAATGTGCTGCCCTATGGTGTGTACAGCAATGTGCTGCCCTATGGTGTGTACAGCAATGTGCTGCCCTATGGTGTGTACAGCAATGTGCTGCCCTATGGTGTGTACAGCAATGTGCTGCCCTATGGTGTCTACAGCAATGTGCTGCCCTATGGTGTGTACAGCAATGTGCTTCCCTATGGTGTGTACAGCAATGTGCTGCCCTATGGTGTGTACAGCAATGTGCTGCCCTATGGTGTGTACAGCAATGTGCTGCCCTATGGTGTGTACAGCAATGTGCTGCCCTGTGGCATGCAAAGGTCAAGGGTCCAAGCTCCAGGCCATTAGAGCCGGTGGTGTCTCCAGTGATTGACCATGTGTGACTGTGGTGGTCCTACATCCCCCAGACCCTGCTGAAGAGTGACCCAGTCCACCACTAAGAGCATTACAAAAAGTGCTTTCAATCTCAGTGTAACTGAAGACGTGGATGAATGCTCCAGACTCCTCCATGAGATGTTCTACACCCACATCTAATGGTCTTCACTTTACTGTAATTAAATCCCAGCATAAACTCGGTGTCCCCCGGACGTGTCATCAACCACCCAACAGGGAATCAGGATACGATATGGAGAGCGTGCTCAGGAACATACACAAGAGCAGCATGAGGAGGCAACAGAGGCTCATGTCCACAGCAGTGTGAAGAACATGGAAGACGCCCCTGTGCGCTGTCGGTCAGGTTCTGTATGTCAGGGGATATTCTTCCCTATATGCAATGTACATGCATCATCTGAGGACACGGCACAAGTCTTGTTCTTTAGGATTTGTATGGAATCTGCCCCCACAAACCCCACCTATACCTCTGTATGAAATCTGAGACATGCGTAGGTACAGTAGAGGAGCTATATGGATTCCTTATGCAAAGCTGTAATACGCCCTTGTGCATGAACCTTTAGGACTCATTCAGATGGGTGATCTAAAAACATATCCATGTTCTGTCCGCCAAACACGGATGTTTTAGCCTCTACGTTCAATCAGTTTTGTCTCGTCCTGCATTGTTTGTCCATTGCTTTCCGTCCATGTGGCATCAGAATGTCATCTGGTTTTCACGTCCGTCAACCATCCTAGAAATAGGGACCACACTGATGGCGTCCATTTTTTTTTTTCAATGGATCAAAAATGGTATGAACCAATGGTCCACGAGTAACATGTGGTCATGTGAATTGTCCCACTGACGTTAATGGGTTAGCGTCCTGTCCGTGTGCTGTATCTTCTGCACTCAGACAGAACATCAATCGTCTGAATGAGCCCTTCACATACACTATGGCAGGTTTGTTGCAAAAATTTCGGAGAACAAAAAATCAATTCTTAGCATGTCAATTCTTAGCTTGTTGAAGTGCACTTATATGTTTATTGTAATATCTCCTGTTTATTTGCACTGCACTCTGGAGAACGTTAATACTCAGCCGGCTAATACTGAGGCATGTTAAGATTTTCTATGTATTGTAAGAAGGTACAAGGAATCATCGTGGATGATAGCTTCGGGTCACCGAGGTACCTGGCCTCAGTGGAGTAAGAGTCGGTTTTATTTATCAGCAGCAGTTGCTGTTTGACACCTTGATACTTAGCATGGCTGTAATAGCTGATCCAGGACGGCTCTTACTGGGAGTAGTCAAAGTGCTGGGTGGGTGACGACGCCCCACGTTCCAGGCCGGGTTTTGCCAGTCATAAAACCAGCCAGCACTGCCAGAAGGAGAGGATTACCTCCGTCTGACAGTGAAGCTAAGGGGGTCTGTGTGCTGGGATCTGAGGCCTGTGCTGGGCTGGAGAGCGGAGACCCGTGTGTCAGGGGAACAGGCCGCCTAAAGCCTGTTTGGACTTTTTTGAGGCAGAACTGCCACCAAGGCGACTTTTGTTATATTATTTGCCATTGGGTGTATGTAACAGCAACACTGCAAAAGTGACGTTTTGTTTTTGTCATCATGTGTGAATAAAAACACTGAAGTTTGAATTACGAACTTGTATTTTGCCTCTGTACTGCGCCCGTTTATCCTAACTACCAGAGCGAATCCCCACAGTATGCACTAAGAAGCTAGTCATTTTCTTCAGTAACTATAAGGCCCCTTGCAGACGAGCGTGTCCAGATTAGGCCCGGATGTGTTGCAGATGTGTTCAGTGAAAAATGCGCGATTTTGCATGCAAGTTCATTCAGTCTGCTATCACGTTCAGTTTTTATCGCACGGGTGCGATTTAATGCATTTTGCACGCGTGCAATAAAAAACGGAATGCTTACAAACAACATCTCTTAGCAACCATCATTGAACAACGCATCGCATCCACACTTGCTTGCGGATGCAATGCACCCGCACGATAAAAACTGAACGAGATCGCAGACTGAATGAACTTGCTTGCGAAATCGCGTGTTGCGTGAAAATCGCAGAATATGCAACATGCTGCGATTTTTCACGCAACACACAAAAATCGCAGCATGTGTTGCGTGAAAACCAACGCTCATGTACACAGACCTATTGAAAAGAATAGGTCCGGATTTAGTGCGGGCGCAATGCATTCACATCACGCATTGCGCCCGCGCGGAATACTTGCTCGTGTGAAAGGGGCCTAAGAGAATATGCAGAGCTACGTTTTGGAGGAGAAAAAAACAGACACAATGACCTTTTGACTGAAACTCTAGGGCAGTGGTGGCGAACCTATGGCACGGGTGCTAGAGACGGCACTCAGAGCCCTTTCTGTTGGCACCCGCGCCCTGAAAAGTCTTTGGTGCACCAATATGCCTTAGACTTTACCTGACATTTATCAGCGCAGGACGCGCTATGAACAGCACAGGCAGAGCACTGAATGCAGGCAGGCTGTTATAGCTAAATGATAAAGTACATGGAAGATACACTATATTGGACTGTATTATGCTGGTTAAATTGCCGTGTTGGCTCTTTGTGATAAATAAGTGGGTTTTGGGTTGCAGTTTGGGCACTCGGTCTGTAAAATGTTCTCCATCACTGCTCTAGTGCAGGCCGGAATCAGGGCTGCAAGGCTGGATGGAGGCCTGGCATGACTGGGGCTTGGAGGGAGAGGATTCAGGGTTATGAAGGGTTAAGGAGGAAGAATAGTGACGGAAGGGATGGAGGTGTGGCTAAGGGCATAAAAGGGATAGCAAGGGCGGGAAAAGGGGCCATTTTGTGGGGACAGCAGTGTGGCAGCAGCCCTCGCCCACCCACCCCTTTGTTTTTATTTTGGCTGCTGTTTGCCTGGGTTAGGTGGGGGTTCTCGAGTGTTTCTTAGTGTTGATGTTAGGCCTGGGGGTTGCGAGTGGATTGCGGGTGGTCCGGCAGTGATTGGAGGGTAAGCTTTGTCATAGCGGCCTGGGGCGGTGGGGGGTCCTTGGAGTTGGTGGCTCTGGCGTGATGGGGAGGGAGCCAAAGGAGGCTCTGGACTCCCCAGGTACTGGTTTAAGGCGTGATATGGCGGGTAGCGGCCCAAGTTTGTTGCCCTTGGTTACCGGTTCCTGCCTCTGAGCTGGCGTTTATCGGCTAGAGGTAATTTAACTGAGGACGAGGCCAGTTATCCGTCATTTATGGGGCTTCAAGGACCCTCCCCGTGTTGGCATTCATGGGTTCTTGGTAAGGTTTTAGGGCGGGGCCTTCAGGTGGGAAGGCCAAGGGTTAAGTTATGTATTTATGATATTTATTTGTATTTATGTTATTAATAAAAGGCTGCTGTGGCCATATAGTCCACTTGCTGAGTCTGTCAATATTGGGGGGGGGGGGGGGAGAGTGGAGTTTAAGAGGTAAGCGACTCGACAATACGCCGGTCAAGGCTGTTTACGTCTGAAAACAGCCTAGTCTTCCATTAAGGCTCATTACAATTCTATGGCAGATTAAAATGGTAACATTGTGTCTGTGAGGCTGTGTTCTCCACTCCAGCCCTCCCACTAGAAGGTTCTAGTTCAGTTATAAACTGTATAAAGGGAAAGCAGTCGGAGTCATTAGTTGTGTAAAGATAGGGGACCGTTTTCAGTAGAAGAAACTCTGCTAGACTGCAGACACTGAGATGGGGATACTCTGCCACAGACCCTGGGCCACCAGACCTACGGCCAGGGAACAGGCGTTGTAAGAGAGAAAGGGACAGCTGGTTCAGGCCTTTCCTCAGCACAGAACCTTCTTCTGCCAGGGAGGAGACTGGAGAAGTCAGCTCAGTGCACTGCTTGTATTGTTTTGCACCTAAATTCCTCCAGTAAGGCTACTTTCACACTAGCGTTCGATTGGATCCGTTCTGAACGGATCCGATCATAATAATGCAGACGGAGGCTCCGTTCAGAACGGATCCGTCTGCATTATATTTGCAAAAAAAAGCTAAGTGTGAAATTAGCCTGAGCGGATCCGTCCAGACTTTTACATTGAAAGTCAATGGGGGACGGATCCGCATGAAGATTGAGCCATATTGTGGCATCTTCAAACGGATCCGTCCCCATTGACTTACATTGTAAGTCTGGACGGATCCACACGGCCAGGCGGACACCCAAGCAGCGTTCAGGTGTCCGCCTGCTGAGCGGAGCAGAGGCTGAACGCCGCCAGACTGATGCAGTCTGAGCGGATCCGCATCCATTCAGACTGCATCAGGGCTGGACGGAAGCGTTCAGGTCCGCTCGTGAGCCCCTTCAAACGGAGCTCACGAGCGGACAACCGAACGCTAGTGTGAAACTAGCCTAAAGAAGCACCCTGGTTAACTGCAAACCCTTGCTCTCTCAACTTAATTCCCATTGGGGTGCACCTTGTTGGAGAGCAGCAACACGTGGTGACACCTAATGGTGTCTGGGCGACCCAGTGTAGCATTTGGGCAGAGAACTGTCTCCGCCTGCACAACCCGCCTATCTCCGTGTGTTCTGCAACTTGCAGCTTAATACTGGAGGTCACATCTGTATAATCCTCGTATCCACAGCGAGCGCTTCAGTCCTGTCCAGTGAATAATTAATTCAGTGCAAGCATCTAATCAAGCGCTGCCCGGACTTAATTATTCAGCTGATGATTAAATAGTGTCAGGCCCTGAACTCAGATTAAAAGGACATTAGCGTCTGAGGGACTGAAGAACGGGACAGCACATTGAAATGAGTGGGCCTCATCCAATCCGCAAAAAAAGGGAACGGACATGGAAACAAAAAATACGTCCGTGTGCATGTAGCCCAAGGGAAGGGGGAAGCATCCACTGAGCACATGGGAAATCAGAAGAAATATATTATAAATCCATATATTGTGTCAGAGTTCAATAAAACCTCAGGCCCTGTAAATGTGGTAGAATAAATAACGGGCGCTGCGCTCCGATCCTCCCTGCTGCTGTCGTCATCTTCCTGGCTGCAGCAGTGAGGCGCCGTTGCACACGGGCCACCAGTGCAGCCAATCACTGGCTTCAGTAGCAGCATCATGTATACTGCTGAGGCCAGTGATTGGCTGCAGAGTGACCTGTGTGCACGGAACGCCCCTGCTGCAGCCAGGAAGATGACACCAGCGTTGCAGAGGACCAGAACGTAATAGTGGAAGCAGCAGGGGGAAAAAAAGGGTAAGTATCTCCTTTTTCGAGATTTTAGCACAATTACAGAGGCTGCCAGAATTTTTATTTAACTCAAACAACCCCTTTAAGTTTTCTCGAATTTCGTTAAAACCTCCAATTTCCCAGGAAATCCAATCAATATCATCACGTGCCATAAAGTGAGTATACTTATTTTACTATACTTATCATGAGAGCGTATTTTAGCCTGAGAGCATATGGTGACAGATGGCCAACTGACAGCATCCTTCTGAGACATCCGTCAAACGTACAGTTTATATGGGTTTTTTCTCCCCTCTCCGACACATCTCAGGAGATGTTGAGTTAAATTACAGGAGGACACATCCGTGCTGCATCCGTGTTTCACAGATCATTAAGAAGAGATGCTTTGAAAATTATTTTTGAGCTGTTCAGTATCAGTGAAACACGGATGGCACACGCACAGCAAAAAACGGACACAAGGACCAAACACAGATCCTTCACGGTCAACTTCATGGATGCACCACTGACCACCTGCTCACGGATTTGAGCACGGACACAGATGTGTGACTTAATATAGTTCCAGCGAAGTGCATGAGATACAGAAATTGGCATTTTTCTTCCATGCAGAAATTGACATGCCGTGCGGATTTTGAAAAGTTTGTCAATAGTTTGTGTGGTTTTTGGCAATGATTTCACCCTTTTCAATGGAAGGTAACTGCAGCAAAGTCGCAGCAAATCCGCAACACAATCTGCAGGTAACACGTGGATTTTAAAGCAGATTTGGCGTGGAAATGGACAGAAATCCGCACAGAAATTTGTGCAGAAATTCTGCAATTCTACCCTCCCCTGTGTGCAGGGGGCCTTATGTAGGTCTTCTTCTCTCTGCTTCTGCAATAGAATATCTCCACTACAATATCAGATGGAGCAGGGAGTCATTTTTATGTTCTGTAGAATCTGTATACCTCAATATGAAATCAGATCCATATGGAGGTACGACATTGCCCCATAAACTGAAAATACACAGGAATGTGTCCATTCATTGACAGCAAGCAGGGATCTTAAAATAGTAATGACCTGAAAACCCATATAAGGCTACTTTCACACTAGCGTTTGTCGGTCCGCTCGTGAGCTCCGTTTGAAGGGGCTCACGAGCGGACCCGAACGCTTCCGTCCAGCCCTGATGCAGTCTGAATGGAGCGGATCCGCTCAGACTGCATCAGTCTGGCGGCGTTCAGCCTCCGCTCCACTCGCCTCCGCACGGACAGGCGGACAGCTGAACGCTGCTTGCAGCGTTCGGGTGTCCCCCTGGCCGTGCGGAGGCGTGCGGATCCGTGCGGATCCGTCCAGACTTACAATGTAAGTCAATGGGGACGGATCCGTTTGAAGATGCCACAATATGGCTCAATCTTCAGGCGGATCCGTCCCCCATTGACTTTACATTGAAAGTCTGGACGGATCCGTACGAGGCTATTTTCACACTAAAGCTGTTATATGCTAAAATAATGCAGACGGATCCGTACTGAACGGAGCCTCCGTCTGCATTATTATGATCGGATCCGTTCAGAACGGATCCGATCGAACGCTAGTGTGAAAGTAGCCTAAGAAAGTTGCAGAACATTTCACTACACAATAAAGGAGCAAGTAATTACAAGTGCTGATCCCAGCCAAGTGAATGGGAGGAACACTTGTAATTACGCTAGGCTGCTGCAAGCGAGATGGTGCGCAGAGTAGGGCCTCATGCACGCGGCCGCTGCCCGTATTATGGCTCGCAAACAGGGGGTCCGCAATATACAGGCATCGGCCGTGTGCTCACTTGAATGGTTCCGCAATCCGGAAGGTGCGGTGTGGAACAGAGGCACAGAACCCCACAGAAGCACAACTTTTTGGACTGTCTGATGCGGATCGCGGACCCCTTTCAAGTGAATAGGTCCAGCGTCCGCAATACGGAGGCCCTACGGTCGGTGTCTGGCCAGGAAAAGGTTTGTGTGCTTGAGCTCTAATTCAGAAGAGGAAGCAGTGCTGGCATTAGCGCTGCCTCCTCTTCAAACAATTGATCTGCAGGGGTGTGGGACCCCCGCCAATCTGATATGGATGACCTATCCTGAGCATTGTTTTCATTCATTTAAAGGGAACCTGTCGCCTGTCCTGACATGTCTGTTTTAGGCTACTTTCACACTTGCATTTCTATTTTCTGGCATTAAAATCCGGCAGAGGATCTCAATACCGGAAAAAAAAAAACTTTCCATTTAGCCCTCATGCATTCTGCATGGAAAGAGATCCGTTCAGCATTCATCAGGATTTCTTCTGTTCCGGCAGCATTCCGTTTCGTGACCGGACACAAAACCGCAGCTTGCGGTCATAAAAACGGGGAAAAAACTATCCGGCATTGAAAACAATGTAAGCCAATGGTGACGGATCTGTTTTTTCCCCCTTTTGATTTCACACAACTGCATCCTAACGGAACAGATTCATCCTGATGAGCAAAATCAAAACGTGTCAGATCCTCTGCTGAATCTCAATGCCGGAATTAACAACGCAAGTGTGAAAGTAGCCTTAGTCACTACTGTCATCCCCCATGTAATAGCAATTGTGGAGTATCTATTCCTATAGCTTTAGGTTGTGCTGCTCTTCTAATATCCCTGCTAGATGTCTATGAATAAGGTACAGCTGGCTTTTACCAGTTGGGGTTTGTCCCTGCACAGGACTCATCTGCATAACGGAAACGGGACGGATCCGTTATACAGGCCATAGACTTCTATTATGACGGAATTCCGTTATGCATTCGGTCATAGAATTGCGTTATGGTCCATGGTAACGGAATCCATAACGCAATTCACCTTTTACCACCAAACGAAGCGTGAACGAATTTCATAATATGAAATTCACTCATCTCTAGCTGCCAGTGTCAGACTGCACAGCCCCCCCCAACTGGAAACATCCATCTGGACTGTTAGGGCTCATTCACACGACTGTGGTTTGGTTCCGCATCCGAGACGCTTTTTTTGCGGCTCAGGTGCGGACCCATTCACTTCAATGGGGCCACAAAAGATGCAGACAGCACTCCGTGTGCTGTCCGCATCCGTTGCTCCGTTCTGTGGCCCCGCAAAAAATATTAATCATGTCCTATTCTTGTCCGTTTTGCAGACAAGAATAGGCCTTTTATATAATGGGCCGTCTGTTCCGTTCCGCATATAGCGGAAGGCACACGGGCAGCATCCGTGCTTTGCGAGTATGCAATTTGCCAGTCGTGTGAATGAGCCCTTAGTCATACATTTCTAGCAGGAATAATAGAGGAACAGAAAAGTTTTGTGTCATAAGAGTATATATTTTCCAGAATTGTCATTTCATGTGGGATACCCTAATTTACTAAAGCAGACATGTCAGGAGAGGTGACAGAGCCTCTTCAAGTGTCTTTATATTCTGCTTTAGGGCTGTTTCACACAAGCGGATGCTGTGCGTGACATCCGCTCCGTGAATGACAGCCAAGACCCGCTGCAGACTGCAGAGGCACGGAGCATTAAGATGACTGATAATGCTCCGTGCCTCTCTGTGACCTCTTTACTACAAAATCACGGTGAGATAAAGTTGTCACTGCGATTTCGTAGTAAAGAGGTCACAGAGAGGCACGGAACATTATCAGTCATCTTAATGCTCCGTGCCTCTGCAGTCTGCATCGGGTCTTGGCTGTCATTCACGAGCGGATGTCACGCACGGCATCCGCTCGTGTGAAACAGCCCTTACTTCTCCCGTGTTTTGTGGACCGCAAATACATGAATCTGTGTGTCATCCGCGTTTTTTTTTTTTTTTTGCGGATCCGTTGTAGCAATGCCTATCCTTGTCCGCAAAACGGACAAGAATAGGACATGTTCTATTTTTTACGGACTTGCAGACATATGGAAATGGAATGCACACGGAGTCATTTGCATTTTTTTTGCGCACCCATTGACGTGAACAGTCCCGCATACAGGCTGGAAAAAAACCGGAATGGACACGGAAAGAAAATATGCTCCTTTACATGAGGCCTAATTCTGAGTTACATCGTCATCTTCTTCTCTACTCATTCTGCTGGTTGCCTGTTATCAGTAGCGTTGAGCACGAATATTCGAATAGCAAATATTTATCGTGAATATCGCCACTTCGATAATTCTCAAATATTTAGACTATAGTGCTGTATATTCGTTATATCGAATATTCAGCATTTTTTTCCATCTGAACGCAGGATTCCTCTCTGCTTCTTGCTTGTGGGCCAATGAGAAGGAAGCAATGTCAAGTTCACAACAATACGTAGTGCACCAATCAGTAATCTGTAGTCAGACCTGCTAAAATGTGAATGCGAATAAATATTCTAATCGCTGCCGATTAGCGCAATCGCGAATATATTGGAGCACTTGACTCTATCTGTATATAAAGCTATCGTAATGTTCTGCCGTGCCAACCATTTTCTCCAGTCTCAGGAAACTTCTAGCAGCTTAAAAAATGTAGCTATAGTGACCAACGCCTGTATTTCGCCTTACGAATTCGCATTACGAGATTTTTACATTGCTGATTTATCGCATTCAATAAAATAATCTCATGTGTGTATATATATATATATATATATATATATATTATATATATATATATATATATACAGACGTGGACAAAATTGTTGGTACCCTTTGGTCAATGAAAGAAAAAGTCACAATGGTCACAGAAATAACTTTAATCTGACAAAAGTAATAATAAATTAAAATTCTATAAATGTTAACCAATGAAAGTCAGACATTGTTTTTCAACCATGCTTCAACAGAATTATGTAAAAAAATAAACTCATGAAACAGGCATGGACAAAAATGATGGTACCCCTAGAAAACACAGAACATAATGTGACCAAAGGGACATGTTAATTCAAGGTGTGTCCACTAATTAGCATCACAGGTGTCTACAACCTTGTAATCAGCCATTGGGCCTATATATATGGCTCCAGGTAATCACTGTGTTGTTTGGTGATATGGTGTGTACCACACTCGACATGGACCAGAGGAAGCAAAGGAAAGAGCTGTCTCAAGAGATCAGAAAGAAAATTATAGACAAGCATGTTAAAGGTAAAGGCTATAAGACCATCTCCAAGCAACTAGATGTTCCTGTGAGTACAGTTTGCACATATTATTCATAAGTTTAAGATCCATGGGACTGTAGCCAACCTCCCTGGACGTGGCCGCAGGAGGAAAATTGATGACAAATCTAAGAGACGGATAATCCGAATGGTAACAAAAGAGCCTAGAAAGACTTCTAAAGAGATTCAAGGTGAACTTCATGCTCAAGGAACATCAGTGTCAGATCGCACCATCCGTCGTTGTTTGAGCCAAAGTGGACTACATGGGAGACGACCAAGGAGGACACCATTGTTGAAAACGAATCATAAAAAAGCAAGACTGGAATATGCCAAACTACATGTTGACAAGCCACAAAGCTTCTGGGAGAATGTCCTGTGGACAGATGAGACAAAAATCGAAGTTTTTGCCAAGGCACATCAGCTGTATGTTCACAGACGAAAAAATGAAGCATATCAAGAAAAGAACACTGTCCCTACTGTGAAACATGGAGGAGGCTCTGTTATGTTCTGGGGCTGCTTTGCTGCGTCTGGCACAGGGTGTCTTGAATCTGTGCAGGGTACAATGAAATCTCAAGACTATCAAGGAATTCTAGAGAGAAATGTACTAGCCAGTGTCAGAAAGCTTGGTCTCAGTCGCAGGTCATGGGTCTTGCAACAGGACAATGACCCAAAACACACCGCTAAAAACACCCAAGAATGGCTAAGAGGAAAAAATTGGACTATTCTAAAGTGGCCTTCTATGAGCCCTGACCTCAATCCTATTGAGCATCTTTGGAAGGAGCTGAAACATGCAGTCTGGAAAAGGCACCCTTCAAACCGGACACAACTGGAGCAGTTTGCTCATGAGGAGTGGGCCAAAATACCTGCTGAGAGGTGCAGATGTCTCATTGACAGTTACAGGAAGCGTTTGATTGCAGTGATTGCCTCAAAAGGTTGCGCAACAAAATATTAAGTTAGGGGTACCATCATTTTTGTCCATGCCTGTTTCATGAGTTTATTTTTTTACATAATTCTGTTGAAGCATGGTTGAAAAACAATGTCTGACTTTCATTGGTTAACATTTATAGAATTTTAATTTATTATTACTTTTGTCAGATTAAAGTTATTTCTGTGACCATTGTGACTTTTTCTTTCATTGACCAAAGGGTACCAACAATTTTGTCCACGTCTGTATATATACACATATATATAAAGACAAAATGCGATTCTCAGCAGCACAAGACAAAGAAACCGGTGCACGTCCTCACAGCCGTGGGCTCAAGCGGCTATATGTAGATAGGTATCAAAAGGATAAGGCAGCACTCCAGGTAAAGTGAAAAAAGGTGGATCTTTATTCCCTCTGCAACGTTTCAACCGTCTCAATGCGGTCTTTCTCAAGCATACACATATATATATATATATATATATATAACGAATATTCTACAAAATATTCATGAAATATCGCAAATTCGAATATAGCCCCTACCGCTCATCACTAGTTATCAGACTCATTAATACAAGCAGTAACTGTTTAAAACATGTGCTATAAATATATTTAAAAAAAATCATTGAATATTATTTAATAATATATTATTTACCTATTATTTATAAATAGTTATTACATCAGGTTTCACGGACACAATTTGCTGTATTATTGGTTCAGTTGTAAAGTCCCCTGTCTATGGCTACCAGATATCACCCCAAGTAGCCATGCAAGTCATCCAAGATATTGCAACTGAAAAATGCAATCCAGAAGAAGTGGCCATAAGGGGGGGGGGGGGGGAGAGCATCTTCCAGATTTTCTCAGAAAATCAAGAACTGGCAATTACAGCCCTATTACCACATATTTGCAATGGAGCAGCTGTCAGCTGTATGTCTAAGCTACCTCCAGCAAAGATGCACATGCCTACAAATATGTCATTAGAGCCTATTGTGATGGCTTCATGCAGCAGTTCTCACAATTCACAACTTTTTAAGTGGAGAAAAGTGAGAATCCTGAGTTTATATTCCAGTGGACGTCTGCCATGCAAACCCTCAGCCACCCTTTGAGTGCCAGTCTGGGAACTGTTGGGCAAAGAGATGACGTAATGACTGCAGTCCCTGGTAGCTGAGGGTAGAAGAAGAAGGTTCTTCTGAAGGGTGGGGGCTGTAAATGCAAGTCCTGATCTTCAGTCAGTCACTGGGTGCATGGATCTTCTCCTGCTCAGGCTGCTGCCTGGTCTACAGAGAAGCCAACACGCCCCTCTCCCAGCTGCATGCCTACCTAGAGCAGCCTTGCTTCTCCCTCTCCATCCAGGTGAATTGAAAGTCGTTGCAAGGAAGGAAGGAAGAGAGGAGGGAGAGCAGCTGCTGCCTGTGCTGCAGTCCTGTCATGCACAGAAAATTGCAACTCCAACAGAAAGAACCCGCAGAGCTGAAGCACAAGCTGATGACAGAGCCACCCTGCTGGGAAACCAAGGCTGCATAAGGACAGGGGGCACCCATCCCCTCATCTCCAGTCACTATATTCACTGGATTGAGAGTGCTGTCAGTCACTACCAAGGACTTGCTTTAGGATATTGACAATACATGTACCAGAGACAGGTGTGCAAGAAAACCAGCACCAGAGACTGCCCACTCTTGGAGAACCTGACCTCACTCAGTCTGAAGGCATCTCACTGGGCTTTCTGCCTGCAAGGTCTCACAAGAAATCTACCTTCAGGGTCTGACAAAGAAAAGCGATCTCATCCATTGGCTGCTGTTTAGAAGGGATCTACCTAGTAGGTAAAAACTACAAACTTCTTCCACAAGTGGACCATCCACCAGAGACCATCTAAGCTGCTCCAGATAGAGACCCCTGCAAGTACAAACTATTGTGATCCTTTGAGTAGCTTTCTAAACAAGCACCTGATCTTCTTCAGGTAAGAAGAACCTCAAGGTATCCTAAAGGAAAGGGGTTCACCTTAATCAACCTGGAAAGAGGTGACCAAGAAATGACTATCCTTAGGGTTACCAATCCCCACCACTGACCTGGTATAGCTTGCTCACATTGGCTAGTACTATTGACCTCCATGTCCAGTTTTTGCAGAGGATATTAGCCAGCTGCCAAAAGAAAGAGAGACCTGAGACTACAGGTAGGACTTCATTAGGAGATACACCCTGGAATGGCTACACACAGAGTCCAATTTTTCAACCTGTCTCCAGGACTTCAGAGAACAGGAAGCCTCAAGTTGTCCAGTAAGTGTGTAAAACTTTTTAATGACTTGAGTAAAGTTCACTCAATCTTTATATATATTTTTTCTATTGGGTTATAGTGAACATTCACAGCAGGGTCCATGGTATCTCCTCTAAGCTGGTAGCACCACCACTGGGACTTCAATTATAAAGTTCAGAGTCTGACTACTGGAGATTGCCATAATCCTCTCCATGTGTGTTCTGCAGATTGTGGCTAGAGTAGGAAAGTGAGAATGGAAAGGTACTGATCTTCCAGAGCTTCACTCCATTACTTTATTACAGTATAGACTTGATGATGGGTTGATTGCAGATACACATCATACAACATGTTATTGTTCCCATCTCAATCTACAGATGTAGCAGAGGCAGATTTCTTGTGGAACCTTGATTTAGGATTCAACATAAGGAGAACCAATCCTGCACATGGTACCTGAGATCGTGAGGTCGAATAAGTTGTGTCAAACTCGGCTGCACTACATGTGTGCATTGAAGGAATAGATCATTGAGGCTGTAGATCTTGACACTTTGTATCAGATTAGGATTTTATGGTTGCAATGATGATGTATATTTCACCCTTTTCCTTCTGAGGGTGCCTGCAGATTTTGTGGCAGTAAATTCTGCCACTGAAAATCAGTTCCATACTTCCATTCACCTCCATGGAGCTTGGAGAAATCCATATCCTCGCCTCCCCGTTCAAATGAATGGAAGTGATTTTCAGTCTCAGAATTTTGTACCACAAAATCTGCAGCGTGTGACGGCGCCCTTATTTAATGAAAAACATTGGCAGTTATGCGTAAAAGTAGTAAAGTGTGATATCCATGTGTTTTCTGTAGCACAGATGTGTAAATTCTTATATTTTATGCATAAAGGCGTTCTCTCACTTCAGCAAATAGCATTTATCTTGTAGAGAAAGTTAATACAAGGCAATTACTAATGTATTGTGATTGTCCATATTGCCTCCTTTGCTGGCTGGATTCATTTTTCCATCACATTATACACTGCTCGTTACCATGGTTATGACCGCTCTGCAGTACAGCAGCGGTGGTCGTGCTTGGACACTATAGGGAAAAGCACTAGCCTATTTCCGCTCCTGGCCACCAGAGAGGCGGGTACGCTTTTTCCTATAGTGTGCAAGCACGACCACCACTGATGGATTGCAGGGTGATCGTAACCATGGAAACGAGCAGTGTATAATGTGATGGAGAAATGAATCCAGCCAGCAAAGGAGGCAATATGGATAATTACAATACATTAGTAAGTGGCTTTGTATTAACTTTCTCTACATGATAAATGCCAATTGCTGAAGTGAGAGAACGCCTTTAATGTTTGGCAGCAATTATGTTACTTTTTTTGGATGATAAAAATTGCAATGCGTTTGTTTTTAGATAATAACATTTATCAGTACCCTATAGTTCAAAACAAAATACATAAGTTGTATAGTTGATGCCAGGACAAAAATTGCTACATGGATAAAAAGAACGACCTGTGCATAGATAGATATATAGCATGTGCAGATGAAATACAGAAACATTGCAGCAATCATATAAGTGATAAGATAATAATATTATGGGGGCACTCATTTTACTGGGGCCATTAATGGGGGCCTTATTAATACTAGGGGCCACTGCTAGGGCATTATTAATTTAAGGGGCCACTAATGGGGGCCTTATTAATACTGAGGGCCACTAATAGGGCATTATTAATACTATGGGTCACTAATGGGGGCCTTATTAATACTGGGGGCAACTAATAGATCCCTTATTATTACTGAGGGCCACTGCTGGGGTATTATTAATAGTGGGGGCCACTAATGGGATATTTTTAATACTAGGGGGTGCCAATGGGAGCATACATTTTACTGGGGCCTGTGTTAAGCCACGCTCCCACAGCTTAGGTCCTCATGCACACGACCATTGTGTGTTTTGCGGTCCGCAAATTGCGGGTCCGAAAAACACAGATGGCGTCCGTGTGTGTTCCGGACAGCCATTAATAGAACTGCCTATTCTTGTCTGCAAAACGGACAAGAGCACGGAACGGAGCAATGGATGTGGCCAGCACACGAAGTGCTGTCCGCATCTTTTGCGGCCCCGTTGAAGTGAATGGGTCCGCATCCAAGCCGCAAAAACTGCAGCTCGGACGCGGACCAAAACAACGTTCGTGTGCATGAGGCCTAACTTGGCCGGTATTTTTCAGTATTCAGGATAAATTGCCGTGTTGGCACTTTGTGATAAATGCGTTGGTTTTGGGTTGCAGTTTGGGCACTTGGTCTCTAAAAGGTTCGCCATCACCGCCCTAAGGCATTGGCATGAGGTCATCATTATGAGGATGGGGTGTTTTTCTAGGGACAGCTGGCACAATAGAACAAGGGGCATGAGCATCAACTGTCTGGAGTTTGCTTCTACCAAATGGTCACTTAAGACCACCGTTATGCTGGTGCCTTATGTTATGCTGTATCCAGGAGGTCCTCCACCAGCGACCTCCCTATCCGACTGTGCATAGACGTATTGCTGTGGTTTACCTGATTAAAATGCTGGTTTTCTTTTGTTGATCCGACTCTCCGTTTCTGAGTTGATACTTTTTCTTAATATGCAAATTAGGCCTTCGGTGCAATGAGGGTGTCACTATTGCTAATGTTGCACCCAAGCTCCGCTCCTTTCTGTGGCAAGCACCCCCCTGGCTGCTTTGATTGACAAGGCCTGGAAAGGGCAAAGCAGCGAGGCAGGGGCTGGCCACAGAAAGGGGCGGAGCATGGAGGCAACAAGAGCAATGGCGACGCCCTCATTGCAGGAAAGACCTAATTCTAGTCGTATTATTACATTTCTATCTATTTTTATATAACATACGTGCTGCACAGTTACAGCCTGTGCTGATCTGTCTGGTAAGATCTTCAATCGACCAACATAATAATGACCTTCTTGCAAAAGTCACTATAAGGTTGTATGTGCAATTAGTTGGCACATCAACAGGTTCCTGTGGAGTCTTAAAGGGATCGTGTCACGTATTTACCTGTCCATGCTCTGTAGCAGTGCAGCCGGGTTCATTCTGTTGCTGTGGCAACCAGCCCTGCTGACAGGGACACTGGGACAATCGGGCTCCGTGCCGGCGTCGCATGCTTCCTGCCAGTGGGAGATATAAAGTGTGCCCGAGATTGGTCTTCATTGCCACACTAACATTTGTACTTTTTGAAACTCCTGAATCTTGGCTTCTGCTTTGACTTTAACCTTACCTCTACCTCTGACCGCAGATTATATTTCTGGGAGGGACCTTCGACCAGTTGGGGGCCGCCATTTAGGATGGATTGTCCAAGAGGGTAGGGATAGCTGTGTGGGTGGAAGTAAAGGGCTACACTATTCCCTACCATACATTACAGGTTGTCCACTTTGGAATATTCTTACTTGGTAGACAGGTCCCTCGATGTTAGGCTAATCTGTGGGAGGGGGGGGGGGGAACAGACCAATGAATGTTCACTTATCCTGCAGCGCCTCTGTAGGGTAAATGAATCATTGCATGCTGCAAACTGACCTCAATGGACTGTCTGTATAATGCACAGATATGCTGAGACCTCCATAGAGAGATGGTCTTTGTAACTGCTTTCCACTCTAAGACATGGATTTGGAGCTGAGACCCATTCATCTCTATGTATTTCGGGAACGGAAATGCGGACCCGCACTTCCGGGTTCAAAATATAATTTTTTTTCTCCAGCAGACATGTCCGCAAAATGAACAAGAATAGGACATGTTCTCTTTTTTTGAGGGGCAGCGGAACAGACTTACCTGTGTGCCGTCCGCATCTTTTGCAGCCCCATTGAGATGAATCAGTCCGCATCCAATTCGAGAAAAAAACAATGTGTATTGGATGCAGACTAAAACTATAGCCCTTACTAGGCACAGATTTCTGTGTCTATGCTGCATTGAGATCCATGTGTAATCTGCGTGAAGTCCACATCCCATGCATGCAAAATGGGGTTTCCGCAGCCTTGTTCACCTGCTTCATAGAAACATCATCCTCGGAAATAAGTAGCCAGTCACGTAAAATCAGGCGGAAAGTGCAAGGATTACCACACTGAATAAAATCGGGGGCTATTCCTCATGTGGAGCCGCGACAGTGCAAGCTGCTAAATGCTTCAGAAAACGCACATTGGAATTTATTCCGCCATGTAACGTGAACATACCATAGAAATTGATTTTCCATGCGGATTTTCGTGCAGATTTGTTACTTGCAGATCTTGATGTGGATTTGCCCTGATCTCACCCTTGGCAAAAGGTGAAATCCGCACTAGAAATCCGCAGAAACAACTGACATGGCGCATTTTACAAGATCTGCACAGCTGGTTCATATTCCGTGTTTTCATTTTAACGTATTTTCTTTCCGTGTGCGTTCTGTTTTTTTGCGGACCCATTGAAATGAATGGTTCCATATACGGTCCGCAAAAAAAAACGGAAGTTACTCCGTGTGCATTCCATTTCCTTATGTCCATATTTCCGTTTACGCAAAAAAATAGTACATGTCCTATTATTGTCTGCATTACGGACAAGGATAGGACTGTTCTATTAGGGACCAGCTGTTCCGCAAAATACGGAATGCACACGGACGTCATCCGTATTTGTTGCGGACCGCAAAATACATACGGTTATGCTGTGGTTTTTCCACACGTGAATCTGTGAGGCAGAAATGCACATAATCTGCAACGTGTGCCTGAGGGTGCTTGCACACTGTGCAGATTTATTGCCGTTTTTTGTGCTTTATTTTTTATTTTTTTTACAGATTTGATGCAGATTTTCCGAAGAAAACGGCAACAACAAAACCGTGGTCAGTTTCCGCACCTAAAATGTAATCTACAGCGGGTCCAAGAAGTCTAAGGGAAGTACAGGAGTAGGGCTCACGCACACGACCGTATGTATTTTGCGGTCCGCAAAAAATACAGATGAGGTCCGTGCGCGTTCCGTATTTTTCTTAACGTTACAGCTGGCCCCTGATAGAACAGTCCTATCCTCGTCCGTAATGCGGACAATAATAGAACATGTTCTATTTTTTTTTTTTGCGGAACGGACATATAGGGCTTATGCACACAAATGTATTTTCTTTTCGTGTCTGTTACGTTTTGTTTTGTTTTTTTGTGGTCCGTATGCGGAACCATTCATTTTAATGGGTCCGCAAAAAAAATTAAAATAAAAATGGAAGTTACTCCGTGTGCATTCCGTTTCCGTATGTCCGTTCCGCAAAAATATAGAACATGTCCTATTATTGTCCGCATTACGGACAAGGATAGGACTGAGTTTTGACAGAAGAGGGCAAGTCAAGGACTTCTGTCTGCAGTGGCTGTGTAGTCTTCGTCAAGTGGCGTTTGGCCGATTCTTGCATCCTTGCGGCACCACACGAGATGGATTGCTATCGGCACTGAAGGAATGGATTGTGGACGCAGAGATTGGCACTTGAGATTTCGGGCTGACAGCTCCTGCTTGTTTGTAATTGTGTTTGGCTGCGGAGATGAATCCTGCCCTCTCGCTCTGCGTTCTCCGCGTGCTGGCTGTCATCACATCTGAATGCTGAGCCACGAAGCATCATTATTCCCGTTCTATCACCTAGTAATGATTTAATTATTGAGCACAGCAGAGATTTACGTCGGGCGCTTTATGTTATAATGCAGCCCCTGGTTGGAAGGTGGGAGAAAATACCGTAGCAGCATTCGTCATTTTATTAAAGAGCACTCGCGTTCTGGAGAGCCGCCTCGCACTCAGGATTATGACATGAGACGCGGTGACGCATTTTGTTGTCCTTTCTGTTCCCTTCATTTTAATGGTTTTGTAAATAAGATCAGAATCAAAGAACTGGACGCGGTGATATATATCCAGCCTGCACTGGAGCGAAAATCCTAATTGGGACCGTCTGGAATGGAAAGCATCAGATGGGTTTGCTAGGGAGGAAATGTATATTTCAGGTCCAGTTACTTTATTTTGCTCATTTTGGTTAAGTTCTAAAATATTGTTGTACCTCTGATAATATTTAGGAATCTGGGAGTTTATAGCAAATACATGTGCTTATTAGTTTCTTAATATATCCTCTTTATAGGGGGTTGGAGTTCCATTTTTCTGATCCCCTCCATTGATGTAACCTTTCCAGGCATGTCTGTTTTAGTAACTACTTGCACTCCCTATGTAAAAAAAATCTGGAGCATCTATTCTACTCTACGATGTGCCATCCCTCTATTATTCCTTCTAGAAATGGAATTGTGTAACCTAAAGATGGACTAATAAATAACTTAAAAAATAACATTAAAGGGGTTGTGTCCTCTCAGACAATGGGGGCATATGGCTAGGATATGCCCCCATTGTCTTATAGGTGCAGGTCCTACCACTGGGACCCCCACCTATATTGAGAACGGAGCCCCGAAAGTAAAGGAGAGCTCAGAATTGAGAAAGCTCGTTGGAAGAACGAGTGAAACGTTTTCAAGAAATCTACAGTACGTCCAGTTGCCTTGATTTATTCTTAATAGATATAAGGAGAGTGCATTGCACATGCGCAGCCACCCTCCATTCATTTCTATGGGGCCGCTATTGTCGTCTGCCTGGTGGCCACCCGACAGCTTAGGGAGGGTGGGCAGGGACTGGTGGTCCCCCCCCCCTTTTCTTATCCCCCTTAGGCCTCATGCACACAACCGTTGTGTGCACCCGTGGCCGTTGTGCCGTTTTCCGTTTTTTTCTGCGGCTCCATTGACTTTCAATGGGGCCGTAGAAAACTCGGCTTGTGCACCGTTTTTACACCGCGCCCGTGACCCGTGTTTCGAGGCCGTGAAAAAAATATAACCTGTCCTATTTTTTTCACGGCCAACGGTTCACGGGCCCATTCAAGTCAATGGGTCCGTGAAAATCACGGATGCACACAAGATTGTCATCCGTGTCCGTGATCCGTGTCCGTTTTTTCCTATCATTTCAATGGCAAACTTGACTTAGATTTTTTTTTCATCTTTCATGTCCGTGGATCCTCCAAAAATCACGGCAGACCCACGGAAGAAAAAACGGGCACGGATCACGGTACAACGGAACCACGTTTTGCGGGACGTTAAAAAATACGTTCGTGTGCATGAGGCCTTTGTCTGTTTCTCCCACTGGCACCCGTTTTGTGTGGGCAGTTAGGGGTTAATTTGCTGATCCGGTTGGGAGAGGAGGCGGGCGTCTAGGAGGGCTTATATGCCACTGTCCCGCCTCTCCTCTTCCTCTTTGTGCGGAAGCGATTTGCCCTCCCTCCCTTGCGAGTTGGTAGTGTGGGGCCTCTTTCGAGTGGGGTTTTATACGTGGTTAGTGGAAGTGGTTTTTCTGGGCGTTGTGCCTCGTTGGAATTTTCTTAAGTCACAGCTGGCGGCAAGTTATTACAGCTTAAGGCCTCATGCACACGACCGTTGTGTGCATCCGTGGCCGTTGTGCCGTTTTCCGTTTTTTTTCGCGGACCCATTGACTTTCAATGGGTCCGTGGAAAAATCGGAAAATGCACCGTTTTGCAGCCGAGGCCGTGATCCGTGTATCCTGTCCGTCAAAAAAATATGACCTGTCCTATTTTTTTGACGGACAACGGTTCACGGACCCATTCAAGTCAATGGGTCCGTGAAAGAACACGGATGCACACAAGATTGGCATCCGTGTCCGTGATCCGTGGCCGTAGGTTGCTTTCATACAGACGGATCCGAAGATCCGTCTGCATAAAAGCTTTTTCTGATCTAAGTTTTCACTTCGTGAAAACTCATTTCCGACAGTATATTCTAACACAGAAGCGTTCCCATGGTGATGGGGACGCTTCTAGTTAGAATACACTGCAAACTTTGTACAAGACTGCCCCCTGCTGCCTGGCACCACCCGATCTCTTACAGGGGGATATGATAGCACAATTAACCCCTTCAGGCACCTAAAGGGGTTAATTGTACTATCATATTCCCCTGTAAGAGATCAGGGCTGCCAGGCAGCAGGGGGCAGACCACCCCCCCTCCCCAGTTTGAATATCGTTGGTGGCACAGTGTGCCAACCACCATCGGCCCCCCTCCCTCCCTCTATTGTATTAAATCGTTGGTGGCACAGTGTGCCAACCACCATCGCCCCCCCCCCTCCCTCCCCCCCTCTATAGCAGTAACATTGGTGGCAGTGTGCGGTCTCAACAGTAGAAGATTCATACTTACCTGCTTGCTGCTGCGATGTCTGTGTCCGGCTGGGAGCTCCTCCTACTGGTAAGTGACAGTTCTTTAGCAATGCACCGCACAGACCTTTCACTTACCAGTAGGAGGAGCTCCCGGCCGGACACAGACATCGCAGCAGCAAGCAGGTAAAGTATGAATCTTCTACTGTTGAGACCGCACACTGCCACCAATGTTACTGCTATAGAGGGAGGGGGGGGCGATGGTGGTTGGCACACTGTGCCACCAACGATTTAATACAATAGAGGGAGGGAGGGGGGCCGATGGTGGTTGGCACACTGTGCCACCAACGATTTAATACAATAGAGGGAGGGAGGCCGATGGTGGTTGGCACACTGTGCCACCAACGATATTCAAACTGGGGAGGGGGGGGGCTGCCCCCTGCTGCCTGGCAGCCCTGATCTCTTACAGGGGAATATGCCGCACCTAAAGGGGTTAATTGTGCTATCATATCCCCCAGTAAGAGATCGGGTGCTGCCAGGCAGCAGGGGGCAGTCTTGTACAAAGTTTGTAGTGTATTCTAACCTGAAGCGTCCCCATCACCATGGGAACGCCTCTGTGTTAGAATATACTGTCGGATCTGAGGTTCACGAAGTAGCTCATATCCGACAGTATATTCTAACATAGAGGCGTTCCCATGGTGATGGGGACGCTTCAAGTTAAAATATACCATCGGATTGGAGAAAACTCCAATCCGATGGTATAAAAGAACTCCAGACTTTACATTGAAAGTCAATGGGGACGGATCCGTTTGAAATGGCACCATATTGTGTCAACATCAAACGGATCCGTCCCCATTGACTTGCATTGAAATTCAGGACGGATCTGTTTGGCTCCGCACGGCCAGGCGGACACCAAAACGACTTTTTTTTCATGTCCGTGGATCCTCCAAAAATCAAGGAAGACCCACGGACGAAAAAACGGTCACGGATCACGGACCCACGGACCCCGTTTTTGCGGACCGTGAAAAAAAACGGTCGTGTGCATGAGGCCTAAAGGTGTTGGAGAAAAATGGGCGAATCCGCCCGCTGGGAGACCAGCGGCTGGCGGAGAGCACGGTTCAAAGTTATGGTTTGCCGTTTGAATAAAGCTGTGGCCGATTACCACCCAACAAAATAAAGGGTTGAAAGTTGAACGGTGTCAGTGTCGTTATTAAAGGGGTTTAGATGGGGTTGGTATGCGGGGGCCAGAGGTAGGGTTGGAGTACCCCTTCCCCATTCCTGATGGTGCCAACAGTCCCATAGAAATGAATGGGAGCATGGGCACGCTCCCATTCACTTCTATGGGAGAGGCGGGGATTAGCGATTGGTGGTGGATGGACCCCGGGAAATCTGGGGTCCTCCAGCCACCGCGCTCCCCCCCCCCCCCGTTCTCAATATAGGTGCGGGTCCTATCAGATAATGGGGGCATATCCTAGCGATATGCCCCCCGTTGTCTAAGATGGGAATACCCCTTTAAAGGGGTATTTTGGCTTCACAGCATCTTCAGGATATGTCGCCTATATCAGATCGGTGGGGGGGCTGACTCCCATTGCCCCTGCCGATTAACAGTTTGAAGGGAGCGTTGCACAAGTGCCATGGCCCCATCCAACAGCTGATTGGCAGGGGTACTGGGAGGTGGACCCCCACTGATGTGGTTTTGATTACAGTGATGGCTAACCTCTGGCACTCCAGCTGTGGTGAAACTACAACTCCCAGCATGCGCCATACATTTCTGTGGAGTTCTGAGCCAACAGCCAAGCAAGTGTACATCTTGGGAGTCGTAGTTTTCCCACAGCTGGAGTGCCGGAGGTTAGCCATCACAGACCTATTCTGAGGCTATCAGTATTTTGAAGCTGGAATACCCCATCAGCAGGGTTAGGGCCCTCTCTGTGTTTCATGGGGCCCCCATGATTTCTCTGAACACCTGTTTTCATGGCTAGAGCCAAGAGGGAGACGTTGCTTTCTGCTTGGATGGTTGTATAGTATTACTAGTAATGTTTTAATAAAAGCAGCGTTGGCTCAGACAGAATCGATCTCTCTCAGAACTCATTTTGAATGTAGAGAAAAATGTCAAGTGGAAATTAATAAAGAGGTTTTTTTAATATCATGATAAGAAGGAATTTCACATGATGATTAGAAGTCCATCCACCAGGAGTGTTCTCCTTCAGATAATAAGGGGTGCTCCTGAATTTCATTTGAGTATCTTAGTAGCTAATGATTATTAGGGGCCCAGTCCTGTCTGGTCCTCCTACAGCGTGGCTTTCCATCCTGGTTCATAGAGAAAGTGAGGGAAGGGTGCTTGGAGACATTTAAAAAGTGAAAAATCTGATCCTTGGACTACCTGAGAAGTGTCCTGGAATGCCCACAAATTGCCAACTTTGGGGTAGAGATTGCATTATCCCTGCCACTTTTGAAGACCGATTCATGGCATTGTCCTGGCAAAATCGGGACTATTGTCAAGTATGGGGTGGAGATCCCCCTCTCTGTGATGTGACTGGTTGCTCAGGCAGTCTTACTGTTTGACAGTTTTGATAAATCTGCCCCATAGACTTATTTTATTTCCTGCTATGGTCTCTTAGCAAGCTCTGCCTCTGATGCCACCAGATGTAAGGCAGCTATCCTGTAAGTCAATGTTCGACCCTTTTAAACAGGCCTTGAGACATTACTCAGATATTAACTAAGCCAGCACCTCATCTGCAGACAGCTGTTTTGGGGTGAAAGCCCCCTCATCAGTGCAGAACAGAGAGTTCTGGCTTAACTGGGTGAGAGGCCTAAGTCAGGATTTGGTGGATACTATCCCTCCTTGGGGAGAGAGCGCCTTAGTTGGTGTGAGGAGACTTATAGGCCATACATGCTCCTC
Organism: Bufo gargarizans; assembly: GCF_014858855.1. Lineage (NCBI taxonomy): Eukaryota > Metazoa > Chordata > Amphibia > Anura > Bufonidae > Bufo > Bufo gargarizans. Next base: position 443,200,559 of record NC_058084.1, read on the forward strand.
TGGATTTCTGGGAATGGTCTTATGACAAGCTCTGCCTCGAACGCCACCGGATGTAAGGTAGCATGTATGGCCTATAAGAGAGTAAGGCGTTCTCTCCCCAAGGAGAGATCGTATTGCATTTGCAATATAAGGCGCACTGCCATTCCCCCCTGATTTTGGAGGAAATAAAGGCGTCTTATAGTCTGGAAAATACCTTAATTCATTCATAACTTCAAGCAGGAATAATAGAGGAATGGCACAACATAGAGTCATAAGAATAGATGCTCCTGAATTGTTATTACATGAGGAATGTGAGAAGTTTCTATATCATACATGTCAGGAGAGGTGACCAGTCTTCTTTAAGGCATCTTTACAAGGGGCCGATTGATAAACACATTTATTCCCAATAATTGCCCTGTATAGAGTGCAGCCAATTACCTGATGGGAAAACGAAATGTTGATGTGGCACCCAATACACACAAAAAGCTAAATTTGTAGGATGCTTTTTGTTCTTGTTTTTTTTTTTTTTTTTTCTGTATTGTGTTGCAGTTGGAAATTTTGCATATAGAGGGTGGGGGTTCTTGAATAGACGCTGGGGCCTTGGATGAAGCATCGAGTCAGACGAAATCGCTGTCACCCAAGATTTGTCTCTGTCCTGTGACCGTAATTTTGCATGACTTGGTGAGTGCCGTGATTTAATCTTCCTATACCCCCCCCCCCCCCCCACAGAGTAATCCATACCCGGATGAGAGCAGCCCCTGCACTTATTTCTTTATTGGATTTTTTATTATTTAGAAAAGTTCTGTGAAGCTGTACAAGGAACGAGGCCTACTATTAGCGTTGGCTTGCTTTACTAGAGTGTGTGATATTTGAGAAGGTACGTACTCTGCCACCTCCACTTTATATCGATTGCACAGAACCTCAGGCGGGTGGCACAGGCAGAGGCGGCTTCTGCTTGCTGACTCCGCAGTCATGAAAAGCTAAATCAAGAAGGAAATTTCCAATGTAAATCAAGTATTTACTCTCCAGCTAACTTCTAAGCAGCGGCATGCAGCGAAAACTGCTTGATTTTGAAACCCTTTTAGATTTTCTGTCTTGTGCTTATATTATGAAGGTTTACAGTGCACTTATCATTTTTATTTTTTTAAATCAGAAAATGCCCTGTAGATCAAGTGAAGTCTTTGTATTTCTATTACACTCCGGCCACTGAGCAGTCACAATGGGATAACACTTCTTGGCGTTTTTCATCATGTGTTTTATAAACTGGGTGCAGATTATGTGATGGGACAGGATTACAATGACGGGTAACACCTAAATGATAAATCTGGAGGTAGGTAACACAAGATCGCCACACGGATCAACAATAGGTAATAGACACAGCTTCTCATCCCACCTCCCCCCTACACCAGGGATCAGCAACCTTCGGCACTCCAGCTGTTGTGAAACTACAACTCCCAGCATGCTCCTTCCACTTGTGTGGGAGTATAGAGAACAGCCAAAAAAGTGTGCATGATGGGAGACAGGCCCGGCGTCAGCACCCGGCAATGATCCTTGGGAGACACAGTCCTCACCCCTGACCACCAGGACCAGGTAGCGCTCTGTCGGTACACGGCGGCCTCCCCTCTCCGCCACGCTGCTCCGCGGTGTACTGGTGCTTATTCTGACACTAGGGCTGGGTGCACATCCTATTTTTGCCATCCATTTAATGTATACCAAAAATGTATGCGTTAACAGATGCCTCAGACTGATGCCGTACAGTGGCGTCCGGTCACCATACAATCCTCAGACTGATGCCGTACAGTGGCGTCCGGTCACCATACAATCCTCAGACTGATGCCGCACAGTGGCGTCCGGTCACCATACAATCCTCAGACTGATGCCGCACAGTGGCGTCCGGTCACCATACAATCCTCAGACTGATGCCGCACAGTGGCGTCCGGTCACCATACAATCCTCAGACTGATGCCGTACAGTGGCGTCCGTTCACCATACAGTTCCATGCTAGAAAAACATATACGTTAACGTATGCATTTTTTACTGGACTCTGCAGGATACAAAAACGTGGAGTGCTGCACCTTTGTATACATCAAACCGATAGGAAAAACGTGATGTACACCCACTGGGGGGGCGTACAAAAATTTTCTGTGGGCCCCAGTCAGTTGAAGTTACATCACTGCACATCTCCTTCTCTCCTCTAGGCCCGGCCCAGGGGTGACGTCATGCCGTGTGTCTCACTGCTGCAGCCCGAGGAGAGACGGAGCGCAGGGAGCTGCGGTAAGTGAATGACAGGACCACCGGCTTCCCTGCGCTCCAGCATTGATAGGTATGTGAGGGGGGCCACTGGGGGGTCATTGCACTGTGAGGGCCCCTTACACAATATAAGGACCCCCAGTGCCCCCCATTTAGTATAATGATCCCCAATGACCCTCCATTCAATATAATGACCCCCAGTGCCCCCTCCATACAGTATAACCCCCAGTGTGGGGGCCACTGGGGGTCATTATTCAGAATGGGGGGCGACTGGGGGTTATTATTCTGAATGGAGAGCCACTGTGGGGTCATTATACTGTGTGTGGGGCCACTGGGGGTCATTATACTATGTTTGGGGGCATTGGGGGGTCATTATACTGTGTGAGGGGCCACTGGTGGTCAATATACTGTGTGGGAGCCACAGAGGGACATGTAAATGTACAAAAATGCCTCAAGGGGGCCCACTGGGATTTATCGCCCAAGGGCCAACATGAACCTGGAGCCGGCCCTGATGGGAGACCTGGAGTTCCGGAGGTTGCTGACCCCTGCCCTACACAGTCACATGTCACAGAGCATGCCCACTACTTTCCCTTAGAAGTCAGTCACTTTCCTATGAAATGCTGCCCCTATAGGCTATGTCTGGTATGGCAGTTCAGCCCCATTTTAAGAAGACCCGTCGCCTCTCCTACAATCTGTTTTGTTTACTAGTAGCTACTTGCATTCTCAATGTAATAACAATTCTGGAGCGTCTATTCTTATGGCTCTATGTTGTGCTATTCCTTTATTATTCCTCTTAGAAGTTATGAATTGCTAGAATCTTGCATTCAAGGTCCAGATGGGTGCTACCCCTTTGGGTGTGTGTTCCTTACAGTCTGACGACATCTAGTCAGTGCCGTGAGTATCAGACTGTGCAAGGACACACTTCCAACTAGTAACACCTTCACCGCAAACTGCTAGCAATTCATTCTTAAATTCTAGCAGGAATAATAGAGGAATGGCACAACACAAAGTCATAAGAATAGATTCTCCAGAATTGTTATTACATGGAGAATGCAAGTCGTTACTAAAACATAAATGTCAGCAGAGGGGACGGCTCCTCCTTGAATGAATGCTGATGTATTGGGGACGCAAGGAGACACTCATCTCCTACAAACCCATTAAGATCTGGAGGTAAGAAACGCTGGACTGGACGTACTCTGTTCTCTGTAATCAGCCATAGCGTGGCTGGGGATGGATTTTCCATACTCTTTGCTCCACCAGAATTACTACTTTATCTCACATATCTCCATTTCTGAGGACCTGAAGATCTTCATGTGTGTGAATGATATTTGCAGTTCTTGTAGCAGTTTGTGAACTTTAGGTTAGAGGGCTTGTTTGTGCCACCAAAAAATGTATCTGCCAGTTAAAACCAGATAGCAACACATATATACTATTTTTGTAATCTGATTTTATTTTCAGATTTATTTATTTTTTATTCTATTCTGAACATGGTTATGGGGGGACGGCCATAGTTCCTGAACATGGTTATGGGGGGACGGCCATAGTTCCTGAACATGGTTATGGGGGGATGGCCATAGTTCCTGAACATGGTTATGGGGGGACGGCCATAGTTCCTGAACATGGGTATGGGGGGACGGCCATAGTTCCTGAACATGGTTATGGGGGGACGGCCATAGTTCCTGAACATGGTTATGGGGGGACGGCCATAGTTCCTGAACATGGTTATGGGGGGGACGGCCATAGTTGCTGCACATGGTTATGGGGGGACGGCCATCTTGCCTAAGCTGGTCTGACCAGAATTTAGAAAGCAGTAAGAAAATTGCTTTACAGCAGCCCCATGGGCCATAGACACAATGGTCTGGAGGGGACCTCAGTGACTTCTATGGGAGAGGTTTCTAGGCCGCTCTGTGACCTGTGCAGAGGCCATTGTACAAGGAAAGAATAGAAAAGCTCTGACAATCACCTATTATGAATGGTGGATCCTGTCTTATCTATACATAGAGGTGATATCATTACAGGCAGGAATGGAATGACAGATAAGCAGATAACTGCAGTAAAGTTATCTGTACAGACCAAAACATGGCACCTTTTATTATTCTCAGTGGTCAGTGCGAAAACTGCAGGAATTATTTTTTTGTTTAACTATAGATATTACCATCCAAAATTCTTCAAAAATATGTTAAACATAAAAACGTGATCTTAACAAAAGGTCATTTTCTGATGACACTTTCAGTTTAAAAAAATAAAAGAGGTCATATTCATATCATTGTCCCGTCCCCCCCATTCAGATGCTTCTCGCGTCCCTAGCTCTCCTGTACTTCCTGGTGCTTCTCAACACAGGACATTACCGCTCAGCCAATCACTGGTCGCAGAGGGGACCCGCCTTGGCCATTGAGTGACTGTTCTGAATTGAATGGGAGTGGCGGGGCGTCGATAAGATAAGGGCTCCTGCACACAGCAGTAGTTTTGGTCCGGGTCCAATCCTCATTCACCTGAATGGGGCCGCAAAACATGTGGACAGCACACCCGTATGTCCATTCCGCGGACCTGCAAAAAAAAATTGAGCTTGTCCTATTCTTGTCCGTTTTGCGGACAAGGATAAGACATTTCTGCAGGAGTAAAAAAAAAAATGGTGGCATGCACTTAGCTGGTATCTGTGTTCTGCAAATCCGCGGGGGTCTGACAATGCCTTTAAGTGCCTGTCCACCCCCCCCTTCAAAAAGTCCAGCTGGTAGTCGGTACCATCTAGAGGAGTCGCTGCAGCCGCAGTTTGTCGTATCATTAGCCTCGGTTACCTCCACTGACAACCCTGGCCTCGTCGTCATAAAATGTGTCCTGAAAATCTTATTGTAAAAGTAGCAAAAATAAAATGGCCAAATAAGTTTTGGTGACTTTTCTGTAACCGTAGTGTAAAAATCATTATATTTCTGTTTGTTCTTTTACATCAATGTACTCCCCCAGCCCCCACAAAAATTCTTTGTCATCGTCTTTCAATCTGCTTATGCGTGTCATCCCTGGCGCCATTCAGTTCCTCATTTACTGTAACAAATGGGAATGCTGCTTGTTCTGTCACTGTGTCTATCTCCCTCCGAACACTTGTGACCCTCTCACCATCTACAGATGATTCATTTCTCCAGAGACCGAGCTGTTCAGAACCAGGAGGAGGGGGAGAAACACGGAGAACTATACTTTAACTACTTCCTGACCAGATCCGTCAATTAAAAAATGACTTTGATAACTTATAACTTTCTGGAGTTTCTGTATGATCCATTTTATTTTTTATGATTTTTTTAAAATATTTTTTTGTACCCTGATCTAAAAGCCATAGTTAATGTTTAATGTTTGGTAGCTTTTACTTTTAGACTCGCTCAGTTTTTTTATTGCGGCTATTAAATTTTTATTGTAGCAATCAAGCGTTGAGTTTAATATTGGTATTTATTATGTTGCTTTTAATGTTTTATGGTGCATGTGGGGAAGGGAAGGGGGTATGTTTAATAGTTTGGCAATGGTGACTCTTTTGGGTGTATAATCTGTTAAGGCTAGTTTCACACTTGCGGCAGGATGGATCCGACAGGCTGTTCACCATGTCGGATCCGTCCTGCGGCTATTTCGCCGTGCCCGCGGACCGCCGCTCCATCCCCATTGACTATAATGGGGACGGGGGTGGAGCTCCGGCGGTGCACGGAGAAAGCCGCCGGACTTAAAAGCCTGACATGCAGTAATTTTAGTCCGGCGGCCTTTCTCCGTGCACCGCCGTGCTGCGCCGGAGCTCCGCCCCCGTCCCCATTATAGTCAATGGGGACGGAGCGGCGGCACGGCGAAATAGCCGCAGGACGGATCCGACATGGTGAACAGCCTGTCGGATCCGGCCTGCCGCAAGTGTGAAAGTACCCTAAAATTGCACTATAGAGGTCTGATCAACTTTCATATGTATTACAGTGTTTGAAATAGCTGTAATTTTTGGAGGAACATTTACTGTATGGTTATCTGCTATGGATATTTTATGTAGCCTTTGATTATAGTTTAGGCTCTATCCTAAGTCATGATAATTATAATTCAATGAGGACATTTGTTAAGTAATTACTAAAACAGACAAGTCATTCCGTCATGGAATTGCGTTATTGTCCGTGGTAACGGAATCCATAACACAATTCAGTAAACACCACAACAAGAATCCGCACACGAAGTTCAAAATATGAAATTCGCTCATCCCTAGTGACTACATTACTACTTCTCCCCCCTTATAGCGATGCCGCTGTCGGCCTAGAGTGTTCTCGTTGCAGAAGCAATGGAGTTTTGAAAATTATGGGGAATTGAAACAAAATGTATATGAAAGGTATAGAACTTTTCCTTAGATAGAGATTAGCGATGAGCGAGCATGCTCTGCCGAATACCTGTTCGGCTCGAGCATCGCTATGCTCGGCAGATCCGAGTGCTCGGCCGAATAATTTGGGTGTTCAAATACAATTTAATACAATGGAAGTCAATAGGAGACAACCAGGCACCCCCTGCTCGGAAGGGTGTCTGGTTCATAAAAAAAGGTTAGAAATTGATGGAAACCTCATCAAAATGGTTTGGCAACAGCATTAAGAGGATGGCTGGATGCGTCTTAGACTCCTATTATGTACAACATACAATAGACAACCACACAAAGGCTGTATGCCAAAAGCCAGGTATGTAGAAGCCATCCATCTATCCATGAGACAGATAACAGTCGGCATACCTTACAATGGCAGCCTTGTGCACCATGAGATATTCCGCACCAGCTCTCATCTGACTGAGAACCAGTAAACCTCAGTTATTTCACAAACCAATGGACGGCGCTGTTCATAACTCAATAGCGCCATCTATTGGTTTCATAGTCTTCCGACAAGAATATTAGACTAATTCTTATGACAAGCTTATTAGTGTAGCCTTTTGCATGGAAAATTCACGATTAGAATATTCGTGACCTAAACTAGGATGATATCTGACACTGGGAAAGCTGGGTAATAACTCAGTGATAAAATCTGACACTGGGAAAGATGAGTAATAACTCGCGATCTACAGCTTTTCCAGTGTCAGATATTATCAATGACTTACTACATAATTATTACAAAATATTCGCTATATATAGCAATATAGCAAATATTATATAATAATTATGTAGTCAGTCAGTGATAATATCTGACACTGGAAAAGCTGGGTAATAACTCTGTGTAGATCGCGAGTTATTACCCAGCTTTCCCAGTGTCAGATATCATCCTAGTGTAGATCGCGTGTAGATCGCGAATATTCCAATCGTGAATTTTCCATGCAGAAGGCTAATAAGCTTGTCATAAGAATCAGTCTAATATTCTTGTCAGAAGACTATGAAACCAATAGAGGGCGCTATTGAGTTATGAACAGCGCCCTCTATTGGTTTCATAGTCTTCTGACAAGAATATTAGACTTGTCATAAGACTGTAAAACCAATAGAGGGCGCTGTTCATAACTCCATAGCGCCATCTATTGGTTTTCATAGTCTTATGACAGCTGAAAAACAAGGCAGATTCTGCTCATTTGCATGTCTTTCCCATAAGCCCATGTTTATGCAAATGAGTCTTTACATGCCAAAACTGTATAGAAAGGTTATTGAATATTATGTTAGGACAATCGGAAAACTTTTTGTCGCCCGAATGATATTGATCTAGGTGCGCATGTCCACCCAAGCCATCCAACAGAAGCCAAATTACTTTGAGGTTTACTAGTTCTCAGATGAGAGCTGGTTTGGAATATCTCATAGGGCACAAGGCTGCCATGGTAAGGTATGCTGGCTGTTTTTGTATCATGGATAGATTGGGCACATACCTGGCGTTTGGCATACAGCCTTTGTGTGGTTGTCTATTGTATGTTGTACTTAATGGGAGTCTAAGACGCATCCAGCCATCCTCTTAATGCTGTTTCCAACCCATTTTGATTGGGTTTCTATCAATTTCTAACCTTTTATTATGAACCAGACAGCCTCTTCTCTTCTGCGCAGGGGGCGCCTGGTTGTCTCCTATTGACTTTTATTATACTCGGGTGCTCGGCCGAGCACGTGAATATAGCAATGTGTTTGGGCCGAACACCCAAATACTTTGGTGCTTGTTCATTGCTAATACAGATTAAAGGGGTATTCCCATTTTAGCCCCGGGAATGCCAAATCCGCACCCAGCCTTGTCCGTCTACTCTGTAGTTCTTTTTTTTTTTTTTCTTGAACCATTAAAGGGGTTGTGCAATATCTGATCGGTGGGAGTCTGACTCCTGGGACTCCCGCCAATCAGCTGTTTGAAGAGGAGGAGGTACTTGTGCAAGTCTTGCTTCCTCTTCAAGATTACTGCACATTGTCTTGGAAGTCTCGGCGGCGCAGTATTAATAAGAAGTGCTTGTTCCATTCATTTGAATGGGATGAGTACTTGTAATTACACTGTGCCGCTGTTGCAAGCAAGATGACGCGCAGTGTGATCCTGAAGAGAAGACTCGCTGCATCTTCTTCAATCAGCAGATTAGAGGGAGTGCCGGGAGTCAGATCCCCACCAATCAGATATTGATTACCTATCCTGAGGGTATCCTGTACAACCCCTTTAAGCAGGGACATAACTATAAGGAAAGCAGGGGAAGCGGCTGCTTTGGGGCCCAGACTCACTAGAGGCCCCCTCAAAAGGAAGATCAAAAGATTTTGTCAGGGCCCCCTCAACAGTAGCATACAATCAAATTATATACAATGACACAGTAGGAAACAGATGGAACGGCTGGCGGACCTTGTCTGAGAACTCAATCTTGACTAGCCACAGGAAGTTGCACATGATTTTGTGGTTAGCGGAGAAGTTGTTTCCTTAAAAAATTTGCTGTGGGGCCCAGTCAGTTGTAGTTACGCCACTGCCTTTAAGCACTGAATGAACATTGAATATGGTTACTCTCAAACACGAGTGCCATAGTGCATAGAATTATGATATGACATATGCAAAACAGGATATAAATAATATGATGGATACAGTCTTTGTATTAAAGAGAAACTAAACTTTTAAAGGGGTTCTCCGGGATTTAGAAAATGATAATACCTAAATATTACTTTATTATAAATATATTCCCCAAAATCTTTTATTAGTTATAATGGCTTGTTTTGTCTGGGGAGAGATCATTAGGAGAAACAAAATGGCCTCTGTCCTATCAGTACACACAAAACCTGTCCTGTCCTAATCACACAGGAGGACACAGCCACATCCCCACCTCCTCTCTGTACTTCATGTCTCCTCATGAGCTCCATTCCTACAGAGATTCAGCTAAAGATCATATTAAACAGTATTCAGGACCATAACCCCTGACGAGCAGAGAGGAGGATGAGGCTGCTCTTTACCTCAGTGCTCAGAAGTAACTTTTCCTGCTCTGTGATTAGGACAGGTTTTGTGTGTACTAATATAACAACGGACATTTTATCTCTCCTAATGATTGCTCCCCAGAAAAAAATAGCCATTATAACTAATGAAAGGCATTTGGGAATATATTTATAATAAATTAATATTCCTGGAGAACCCCTTTTAATTAAATTTTTGGAAAAAAGTCCCTAATAATACTTTTTATAATGTATTTTTATTTTTTTATAAATGGTCTTTTATTGAATTCTTATTTCATACATACAGATTCAAATATTTAACACTAATTTTTCCCCATTTCTTGTCCTTTTCTTGATTTCTTTTCTCTGCATGTTACCAAATCCCACCAACCCACCCTGATGCTTAGTCCACTCCTGGGAGAGACTACGACAACAAAAAGAAAAAAATATAATAATAATAAAAAATAATAAAAAGTTGCACTCCACTGGCCTCCCTCCACTCCCCCCAACCAAACCCGTTTTTCCAGCCACTTCTGCCATTTTTTTTGTAAATCTATATTTTTTCTTAATTGACATCAAATGGAATTCCTCTCTAACAAGCAATAGTCTACTGAGATTCTCCCACTCCCTAATTGTGGGTACCACCCCATCTCCCCAATGTGCCACAATACATTTCCTTGCAAAGAATAATAGTTTCTCGGTCTTTAACGGTATCAATTTTCTCCATTACCCCCAAGATACATACCCCGAGGCAGGGAGGGATTTTAAATAGATGATATTTCTCTATTTTTTCATTTACCTTCCCCCAGAATTTTTGGATGTTTGTACATGTCCATATGGATGTCGTCTACCCCTTCCTCCCCACATTTTTTACAGCTAAATTGTTTGGTTTTGTAATATTTTATTAAAGTCTTAGGGGAGTAGTATAAGCGGTATAATATATTAAATTGGGTAATTGTATGGGAATTTTTTATTTTTTTGATACCCTGTTTTTTGACTGTATGGCCTTTTCCCAAAATTCTTCCCATTGCGGATTTAAGATTTCTTGCCATCTATGGTTTAGGGAATTAACAGTTTTATTATTTGTCTTCTGATTCAACAGACTTCCATATATTTTGGAAATCAGTTTCCTCCCGGGTACCAAGTTAGAGATATTAACTAGAGGTCGTGGATTATTAATGGATTTTGAATAGAGATATCCCCCCTTAAGGCCTCATGCACACGACCGTTTTTTTTTTTTTAAGGTCCGCAAAAACGGGGTCCGTAGGTCCGTGATCCATGATAGTTTTTTCGTCCATGGGTCTTCCTTGATTTTTGGAGGATCCACGGACATGAAAAATGAAAAAAAAATCTAAGTCAAGTTTGCCATTGAAATGATAGGAAAAAACGGACACGGATCACAGACACGGATGACAATCTTGTGTGCATCCGTGTTTTTTCACAGACCCATTGACTTGAATGGGTCCGTGAACCGTTGGCCGTGAAAAAAATAGGACAGGTCATATTTTTTTCGCGGCCAGGAAACACGGATCACGGATGCGGCTGCCAAACGGTGCATTTTCAGATTTTTCCACGGACCCATTGAAAGTCAATGGGTCAGCGAAAAAAAACGGAAAACGGCACAACGGCCACGGATGCACACAACGGTCGTGTGCATGAGGCCTAAAGCTCACCTTTCCCTGTGCGCTTAAAGTCCACTTTCCTGCACACAGCTGACTTCTCGCAGTGTGCGGAGTACGTAGTCTACAGTTTATGAATGGGGCTGCAACGCACGGAGTACGGTCAGGAGCACACTGCTTCTCTTCCCTGTGCCCCCCGGGGTTTACTAAATGCTGGCATAGCACATAGTTACTCTGTTACCATCTGCTATGCCGAGATTAGCTGAGTGGAGCGGGCTCCTGTCTGTGCCTATTCGCTAAGCTAGGGCTGACATGCAGGACTCTTAGCTTAGCGGAGCAGGCAGGAGCCGTTCCGCTCAGCTAATCCTGGCATAGTACATGGGTTAGATAGTGGGGCACGGGCAGGAGCAGCAATGTGTGCTCCTGCCCGTACCCTGTTCTCTGCTGCCCCGTTCATAAAGTGTCTACAGCCCGTACGCCGTAAACCACTGAGAAGTGAGCGGTGCTCACAGGGAAATGTTCGCTTTTTTTTGGGGAGGGGGGGATATCTTTATTATATGTAATAAAATACATTTAAAAAAGTATTATTAGGGCATTAGGAAAAATTTTCCAAAAAGTTTATTAAAAGTTTAGTTACTCAAGTATGATTATCGCCAATAAGCAATGCTGCGTCAATAGCTGCAGTATATGAGGTCTCGCAGAATAACTATTTCAGTAAAACATTAGGACCCCCAGTTTTAATATCTTGTGCATTTATATAGTGCCAATAATGGCCCGCTGCCCTGTGTGGTGACTTACCCCTCCCATTGAGGTTCACACATTATAAATTCCAAATGAACCTATCTGTATGTTTTTGGAGCGTGTGTGAAACTCGGAGCACCTTGAGGAAACCCTCACAAACCTGAGGAAAGCAAACAGATCCAAGCCAGTGTTGTCCTTCGTTAGATTTGAACACAGGACCCCAGTCCTGCAAGAGAACAGTGCTAAACGGTACTGGACCACTGTGCAACCCCAAACTGCCCAAAATCAACTCAAATTAGTACCTGGAAATATGAATTTGTTATTCTTTGTATGTCTACCTGAAGCACATCTCTGACATGCATTTTTGCTTCATGTGTACAGTACAGTCCTTCATTTATATTCAGTCTAATTCTAGATGAGTTTAATTTTAAGTTAATTACTGTACTGATTGCACTGCTTTCTATAGATCTCCTCCTCCTCCGTGCAGATATTAACAATTCTCTATTTGTGAGAACCACGTAGATTGATGATACCTCCCCGGACATGTCTGTTGTAGTAACTACTTACATTCCCCATATAATAACAGTTCTGGAGCATATATTCCTATTTCTCTATGTTGTTGTCACGGCTGTAAGTGAGCAACAAGAGCCTACACAGTGAATAGCAACTGACCGGACCCAAACTAGGGAGGATAAAGGGTGAACCCTGTCAGACCCTAAAAGCTCTCCCTAAGCTGCTATGCACATGTCCAGATCCAGATGGTGGATCGAGACATGCCCGCATACCTAAGGCTGATGACCACTGAAACCCCTACAATAGTGGAAGGGGCACGGCCACCGGTGCCCTGCTCAGTATACGGACGGAACCGGGGTCGCCTCGGATCCAGTCAGCAAAGAAACACACAATGTCTGAACACTTAACTGAAGGAGCTGCAGTGAAAACAGATCCAAAGTCAGCAGACAATATCCGAAGTACTTGCTTCAGCAGAACACAGATCCAGTGAAAAGATATCACACAGGTGAAGATACTCAAGCGAGAGATACAGCTCAAATGAAAAGTATAATCCGCACCTCTACAAAGGAGGAGGAGTGATTTAAAGGCAGCGAAATCAAACACAGGAGGGACAGCTGGGAGGAAGGAAACAGAAAGTAAAGACCTCATCATAGGGGTGGAGAAACAGGGCAGAGGGAACTCCTCCAAGCTCTAGTAGTGACATCATCACAAGGGTGGAGAAACAGAGCTGTGAGAACGTCTCAAAGCTCTGGTAGTGACAGTTGTGCTATTCCTTTATTATTCCCGCAAGAAGTTATGAATGAATTGTCAGCAGCTTGCCGTAAAGGTACAGATGGGTGTTACCAATTGGGGTGTGTCTCTGCACAGTCTGACACCAGCAGCACTGATTGGACAGAGTCAGACACACCCGCTACTGATGACACCTAGCAGTACTTTTATTGCAGACTACTGGTAATTTTTGGAAACTTCTAACAGGAATAATACAGGAATGGCACAACATAGTCATAAGTATACATGCTCCAAAATTGTTATTACATGGGGAATGCAAGTAGTTACTAAGAGACATGTCAGGAGAGGGGGCCCTGGAGAAAAACTAAAAATGGTCTTGAGTCCAACTTCATAAAAGGCAGGGCAACACAAGTAGGCCGGGACAATAGGAGTAGGCTGGACCAGCAATACCTTAGTGCAGCACAAAATACTGCCCCAGCAGAACCAGATACCACAGTACAGCACAGAATACTTCCGTCCCCACGCTGCAGTATTCAACTGTATCATTGTCCTGAGGACAACGATACAATTGAATTCAGAAGGGCATATGCAGCTGCCGGTCAGGTGAATAAGTACCTGACGCTCCTAGCATTATTAATTCTGAGAGCATCAGATCATTGTGTACCATGAGAAGGGCTTGGGCAGCCCCCTGGGTATCGTCCCACTGGGATATTGCCCTGAAGGGTCTATGGCCAGTCTTCCCCTGCCTGCATCTCGGCATAACTAGGAAGATTTGCCATTCAGGACTGAAGAAAAACTGGGCGACAAGCCTTAAAGGAGATGGTAAGTTGACTTTATTGCTCAGCGCCCAGCTGTCCCACAAATTGTTAGAACTAGGGAATGAGTGATCTCCCTAACGACTGTGCCCTTCCTATCTGCTACACCAGGCTCCATGTGTCTTCCCGTCTGACCTTCTCATGCTGCCAAAATACACACATTCAGAAATGTAACAAGGATAATGCCAGCAGGGACAGGGGCTGTCTCACCCAAAAATCTAGAGGTGAAAGCGTTTTTGCTGGATCCGGCAGGGTTCAGCAAAAACGCTTCTGTTACTGATTATTCAACCGTCTGCACCCGTTATGAACGGATCCGGTTGTATTATCTGCACCCGTTAATGACGGATCCGTCATTAACTACACTGAAAGTAAATGGGGGACGGATCCGTTTTCTATTGTGGCAGAGAACACGGATCCGTCCCCATTGACTTGCCGGATCCGTCTTGCTCCGCATCTCAGGACGGAAAGCAAACTACATGTTGCGGTTTGCTCTCCGGTATGGAAACGCAACTAAACGGAATAGAATGCATTTTGGAGCATTCCGTTCTGTTCAGTTTAGTTTTGTCCGCATTGACAATGAATGGGGACAAAACGGAAGCATTTTTTTTTCTGGTATTGAGCCCCTATGACGGAACTCGATACCGGAAAACTAAAACGCAAGTGTGAAAGTAGCCATACTATGAGTGGCAACAAACTCTATGTAGTGGAATTTGGTTGTACGAATATACAATGTATTATTTTAAAGGAACACAACCAATTTTTCTAAAACTAGATGTACCCAATTGCGCAAATTTGTGTCAAATTCTGGCCCAATTTACGTCTAGATGCGGTCACATTAGTAATTAGAGAATGACAAAGAGGATATGCAACCTACCAAAGAAATAATTTCGTAGGCTCTGTTCACATGTTGGTTGGAGGCTATGTTCCAAGCTTCAGTTGCAGATACAATGAGATTTCACAACCTAGATGGAGGAGTCGTCACTTCATTGTGGATCTGATTCTAAATAGAAGTCGGGATGTAAATGTGACCCGTTCCTTAGTCACGCACAGCCCCTCAGGCCCAGGAGTAGGACACATTGGCCCGGATTTACTATTGTGTGTGCTCCTAGAACCTGTTTACAAAGTGACGTAAGTTTGCAACAATTTGGCACAACTGGGCTTTCATTGTCAATGGGGACAAAACTGAACTGAAAAGAACGGAATGCTCCGAAATGCATTCCGTTCCGCTAGTTGCGTTCCCAGACCGGAGAGCAAAAAGCAACATGTTGTATTTTGCTTTCCGTGCTGGGATGAGGAGCAAGACGGCATGACCCCCAATGCAAGTCAATGGGGACGGATCCGTTTTCTCTGCCACAATAGAGAACGGATCTGTCCCCCATTGCCATTCAATGGAGTTCATAACGGATCCGTCTTGGCAATGTTAAAGATAATACAACCGGATCCGTTCATAACTGCCGGATCCAGTAAAAACGCTAGTGTGAAGGTAGCCTAAAACTGTGGATGTTTGTATCTATACCTATGCTCCCTTCCTATACCAGAGATACGATGGACTTCCTAATAAAAATCGAGACTATCAATATAGGACCATCATGCTCTCTTGTGAGCATTGATGTAGAATCTCTGTATAGCTCTATTCCTCAGTCTAAGGGACTGATGGTGGTAGCAGAGTTCCTGACAGTGAGGCCAGTCGGCTGTAGCTCCCATAACAAATTTGTGTTGACTCTCCTTGAATTTTTTCCTTGCGCAAAATTTTTTCTTATTTGACTCGTGGTTCTTCCACCAGCTCAGGGGGGCCGCAATGGGGAGCCCCTGTGCTCCGACATATGCAAATCTCCTCCTGGGCTGGTGGGAGGACAAGGGGGTCTTTCCTGACTTGCAAGTATGGTGGTGTGACAAGATAGTCTTTTGGACATGTTATATAGATGATGTCTTTGTGAAATGGAAAGGTGACGAGTTAGAATTATTTGTCAAAGAGCTTAATACGAATAAGCTAGGTTTATCATTTACCTTCGAGTTTCATCCAGATACTTTAACATTCCTGGATGTCAGAGTCACCAAAGAGGGCGACAGACTGGTCACAACTACCTTCAGAAAGGCCACCGCGATGGACAATCTTCTTCATTTGGACAGTCATCGTCCCATGAATTTGAAAAGAGGGATACCTCTGGGCCAATATTTAAGGATGAGGAGAAACTGTTCAGATAAAGAAAGTTTCTATCATGAGTCTAGGAGACTCCAAAATCGGTTTAGGATGAGAGGTTATCCCCAACAGGTTCTAAGAAAGGTTTTTCAAAATGTGGAAACACAGGAGAGTAATACCCTTTTAGTCCCCAAGGGGTTTGATGCCGAAGGGGGTGACATTGTCAGGATTATTTCTTTGATGTTGAGAATTGGGAAGTAAGAGCAATTATTGATAATTATTGGCCAATCCTTCTAATGGATCCGGATGTGAGTGATGTGCTTCTACCTCACCCGAGTATCACCTTTAGACGGGGTAGATCTTTATGTGACCGGTTGGTCCACAGTCATTTTTCACGCCCGGTCCCGGCAGGGACATGGTTAGATAGGAAACCGCTCGGTACCTTCTGTTGTGGGACATAGTCTGCCTGCCTCTTTTCAAGAAATATGAAATTCAACACTTGCTCAATTACAAATGAAAGGTATGATGTAAGGGACTTTGTGAACTGCAGGAGCAAGGGGGTTGTGTACCTCTGTCAGTGCACCCGCCCCCTGGACTACGTGGGGAAGACATTCAGGGAATTTCGCTGACGTGTTTTAAAACATATAAATCAAGAAAAATAAAAACTCTCCAGTAGCTAACCATATCTGGGAATGTCATGGTGGGGATTTGAACTCGATGACATTCTCAGCATTGGAACTGGTGAGTCCTTCTCCCAGAAAGGGCGACTGGGATCGTAGAATCCTCCAAAAAGAAACAGAATGGATATACAGGTTCCAAACCCAGTCACCCAGGGGACTTAATGAGAGACTCCACTTTTTCCTGCTTTATTTGAATCCCGCGTGTTATCCCATACCTATGGTCAGTCTCCTTTCTGCGTTTAGTGCTCCACCTCCCATGTGAGACGGAAACAATTATCGACACAGGAAGTGTCATGTGATTATTTAATAAATGACTCGATATTTGTGCGTTTTTCTTTGAAAGATCTTGCAATGTCTTCCATAGTGGTAACGGCCGCCTGTCATTGGGGCACTTACTATTTTTCTACTATATTGGATATTGATGGTTTCTCCCCCCGTGTATGTCGTCAACACAGCATTAATAATACACCGCAAATACTGTGACACCTCCCCCCGAATAGTAGATCCGCGTGTTACAGAGCACATGTGTACTAGTCTTATGCCCTGTGATATGATGCGGTCCTTATAGTCAGCTATATTTGGCATGCTGTCCCCTCTATATGTATTCTGAGGGTTTTGGATTATGAACCTTTTGTTTTACATTTCACCCGTTTGTGTAATCGAGAGATATAGGACCACCACCCCATCCCCTGCTACCCAATTGGTCTTTTTCTGTGAACACTAGAGGATGTGGTGTTGATGGGGTTAATTTTCATATATTCCTCCGCTCACGCCATGTCCTCACTGGTCATTTTGGATCCTGCATTCCACACCTAATATGGGTGGAACACACGGCCATCTTGGATGCGATCACGTGAGCATACCATGTGTTTGCAATATGTCTGTATCTCTAGCGAGATATTGTGGGATCTCATTGTGCAATATGCGATCCAGCACGTCACTTTTTCAATGGACTGTTTAGTCTGCCGCATGTGCAGATGCGCTCCACGTGGATATGGCGTGGAGCAAACCCTTATTACTCTGCTCTTCCAGTGAACTCACTGGGAGTGTAGGGGGCGAGAAGCTGGGGAGGAGCCAGGGGGATGACTTACCCAATAGCTGCACATACCAGGATCACGTGACCTGGATGGGCAGTTCGTTAGTCTGAATCCATGGGGCGTTAGCCCGCCCAAGATCATACTTTTTAAAGTGAGTACATTCCCTTGACCAAATGGAGCTGCATCTTTGGCCCCCTGGAGCCCTCCAACTGTGCATGCTGGTCTGTGAGAGGATGATGTTCACGTTATCAGATAAGTCAACTGCATTATTTCTGAATTAATTGAGTATCATATTGTGTATCTGTCTCGTTACCTCATCACAGACCACTGCAGGTTTGGGGCGCTCCAGTTTTTGTTACCTATCTCTTACATTTTTGGACACTTTGGTATCCCATTATTAGACTCGTACCATCCATCCCCTGACAAACCTTGCTTATTACAGGGGGAAACGCGTCGGGACTTTGTATATTGTATCAGATAAGAGATTTTGTATATTGCATCAGACAAGTTATAGGGCTGCATAAGGACAGGTTAGCCGAGGCATGTGGACAGAGTACTCCTACCATCAAGGTGTATCTCTGGGCTTAGCAGATTTTTCCAGGGTAAGCATAAGAGCAGGTATAGGTATATCTGACATGCTGTTCTGTCTGTGCTACCCGTCTTCTCTAGTAGCTAGCCGTCCTTGTGTGACAGCTCTCCGATTTATTTGCTGTACTACGGCTATATTGGTCCTGTAGGGACCTGATTTACTGGATGTATTTTATGATAAACTGATTAAAAGTTACGTTTTAGGAAGTTACCCTCAGTGATATTTCTGTTGTTATAGCAACTGTCTGTGAGAGATTATTTTCAGTGATTTTGTCGAACCTGAACTTTGCCGTAAAAGTTTGAGTTCGGTGGTCGGGAATTTAATAAAGCTTGTTGAAAGGCTGCAGGCAAGCCAATCAACAAGCTTTTAAGCTGTGGGCACTTAGAAGCCATCACAGCCATGCCTAGTAATGGCATGGCTGTGATTGGCCCGTGCATCATGTGACCCAGCATCTATAAAAGCTGGATCACGTGTAGCACCGCCCATCAGCTCTGAGTATTGCAGGGACAGGAAGCAGCTGAACTGAGGGAGAGTGTTAGGAATCAGGCTATTTGTTTTGTGGGTCACCTATAGTGATATTTTGTGGGTGCAATACACCAGCTTTGCACCCCTGACAGAAATATAATAATTAATCTGGCTGTTAATTCTGTGGGTGGCCTATAGTGATTTCTTGTGGGTGCAATGCACCAGCTTTGTACCCCTGACACAAAAATATAATAGTTAATCTGTCAGTTAGTGACATATACCCATGTTTGGTGTGAGATACACCTGCACTGCATCCGTGACAAGGAAATGAATATAGTTTATCTGTCTGTTAGTTCGGTGAGTGGGGGTGATCACGGACAAGCGCAGCCGCCTGTCCACAGCCAGCGAGGACAAGATCACTTTCAATATAATGAACCAGGCATGGATCCCACAGGACTTGTCCGTACCTTGTGCTGAGTAGACAAGTATACCAGCCGAACTCAGCCACTGTTATACTCCAGAGCACTTTCTCTTTGCATTCTCTTTTCCATTTCCCAATGTTTTGGGGCCTTCCCAAATTTATAAAAAAAATCAATACATAAAGAAGAAAAAATACCCCCCCCCCCAAAAAAATAACTGTGTTGGCTACCTCCTCCTCCACCGTCACTTCCACCTACACCGCCTCCTCAACCTCCTACTCCACTTTGACCTCCGCCTCCTAGTTCAAGATTATTATAATTTTTTTTCTTTCTATTTTATGTTATTTTAAGTCATTTCCCTATCCACATTCATTTGCATGGCAATTGTCCTGCTCTTACCCCCATTTTGCTTCCTTTTGCAGCCCTCTACCCCTTACAATGACTATTTTTTACAGCCATTTTAGTGCACCAAAGTTCGGGTCTCCATTGACTTCAAAGGGGTTCGAGATCGAGTTTGGGTCAAGTTCGGGTCACGAACCCAAACTTTGACCTGAAGTTCGACCGAACCCAGCGAACCCGAACATCCACGGGTCTGCTCATCCCTAAATAAGACCTTATATTACTATGGCCGCTTTCAGATACTGTACTTCCAGCACTGCCGGGGTCACATAGCATTATATTGATTTTTATGATGCTATGTAACCCTTACAGTTCTGGAATGTATTGGATAACACTGTCAGTATTTTTTTATTTCACATAATGCTGTCAGCATTATGTGAAATAAAAAAAAAAAAAAAAAAAAGTTGACCCATGGAAGGCAGTGAGGAAAAAATGAAATCGGGGGAAAAAAAACTAAATTGGTATGGTCTTAAAAAGGATATTAAAGAGGTTGTCCTGGATTTTTGTCAAAAACAATGGAGTACGCCATAATGATTAATAATAATAATAATAATAATAATAATAATAATAATAATAAATAATAAAAATACAAAACAATACTCACTTTTTAAATCCCCTGTCATACCAGAGCTTCCGCTCTGGTGGTCCCTGGTGGTCTTTCTGTACTTTTGCTGCAGCAATGACATGCATGAACCAACCCTAGGGATGGCACTTGTCTGTCCTCCTCTCCTCTAGGTTTGTGTCCCTGCAATCAGCAAATTACATCTAATTGTCAGACTTGATAAAGTCACAAAAATCATCTCCCGTTTTGACAGGGAATCAGATACAACAGACAGTTTGATTGCCTCCACACTATTTTTAGGGAAATCGTTTGCTATCATATAAATAAGTATTCCCAAGTTAAGTCCCTGTCAAGTTGTGTTGTTACAATTTAAACCTGATTTTGCTGCCTATGAACATCATCTTAATTAAAACATAATTTACATAATTGAAAGGCATACGTATCATTAATATGAAGCTGCTACCCACACTGAATATAATGTGACTCCCCTATTAACTGGGTACGGCAGCAGGACCCTGCCATTATACAGTACGATGGAGGCACTTCTACACCCAGAGATAGATTTGCCCACTAGGTGGCAGTATCATAGAGGGAAAGTTTGTAAAGTGAGTTCTATACAGTGAACTGGGTGCCACTGGAAATGCCACTTACCATTTTAAAAACTTTTAATATAACAAATGACGAAAAATGAAAATTTTCTGAGCAAATGAAGTTTTGTGACACCATCTGCCATATACTGTGCAAGAGAAGAAAAGGCTTGGCAGGAGAGACAGCCACCTGCCTCCCCTGCTTAGGAGGAGGAATTACAATACCCCATCCTTCCAAAAAATGCAGAAGCATTACTGTCCTGCAGAAAATGGCGCCCTCTCTGTCCACCGCGGATCATAGAGAGCCGTGCAAGAGCACCAAGCTTCATGCAAGTGCCCTCTAGTGGCTGCTCACTGGCTACTTACTCAGCACCTGTGAAGCGGGTGCGGACGTATTTTGACCAATTGAGGGTTGGGGTATTTTGATCTTTCAAGGCCAGGCACAATTTAACCGGTTTAGCGCATGTTATTTTACCAGCAGTAAATGTTTCTTTAAAGTAGCACTCCCACAAAAAATTTCTGACCTCTTAGAAAGGTACATGATGTATGTAGCCTGTAGTAAAGGTAATCACTGTGACTGTATTTGTGAGTTATAACCTCCCTTCTGAGCCTCAGCTGTGTCATGTGACCAGCACTCTGATCTCCAACTGGCACAGTACAGGAAGTCAGTTACTTCTCAATTAATTCCTATGAGACTGACATTGAGGCTCCAATAGGAATACATAGAGAAACTGGCTTCCTGTCCACACATAAGATGCTGGGTTATTTGGAGAGTCAGAGTGTTGATCACATGACACAGCTGAGGATCAGAAGGGAGAATATAACTACAGGTCATACAATAAACATTTTTGTGGGAGTGCTTCTTTAAAGGGTTTTTCCAGTAGTACATTGATGAGCTATTCTCAGGATATCTGCTCGGTGGGGGTCCAGCACCCAGCGTCCACACCGATCAGCTTACCAAGTA
The DNA here is from genome assembly GCF_014858855.1 of Bufo gargarizans. Classification (NCBI taxonomy): domain Eukaryota; kingdom Metazoa; phylum Chordata; class Amphibia; order Anura; family Bufonidae; genus Bufo; species Bufo gargarizans. Next base: position 443,222,380 of record NC_058084.1, read on the forward strand.
CAGAGCCGCCCATTGTATAGTGGCGCTGATTGGTATTGCAGCCTAGGCTGGGATTTAGATGCACATGACATCACTGGCCTAGGAAGACGACAAATTAAATCATCGCTTGGATTAGCTTTAAAAAGCAGCAGGTTGGAAGTCATTGAGGGACATTATGGCTGACACTGGTTGCTACTGATGGGGGCACCTTGGCTGTTATTCATGGTGATTGGTACGCATGAAGACATTTACTTTACAGTTGGTAGTTTCCAATCTCTTTGGTCACCATATCCTATATCTAGAGCAAAGGATTATGGTTTTCTCTTTACAGCTGAACTTCTCCTGGAGTCTTTCTTTGTCCTTCTGTCTGTAGAAGAGAAAATAATCATCACCTTAGCATGGAGAAATAATTTTATACTGCCCCCTTATATGTGCCTACACAGTATAATGCCTCCTTATATCAAGGGGAGAAAAACAGAACTGGGTCGCCCATCCACAATGCTACGCTTAGATCTTATTAAACTCGCTTCTTAGCGCAATATTAAAGTGTACAGCCCCCTATACTGCATGCTGTACAAGAGGCATTGGTGTACATTTTGATCAAAAGGCATAGGCCCACTTACCACGCCAAGGTTGCCTCTTTGAGTGGGACCCAGGGGCGTTGCTAGGGTCTCAAAAGATCCGGGGCACAAGCCCCAATAAATATGCCCCCCCCCCTGCACTATGCTGTACTTGCTATACAGCGGCACTTACCTGTCACATCCAGGGCCTCCAGGGGACGTCTCCTCTCTGTCATCATCTTCTCCACTTGGTCTGGACAACTTCTCTCAGCCGCCTCGTCTCTGCAGAGTGTGACACACAGACATCTTAGCTTCCTCACATTCTATCATTATCCCCCAACTGGAGTCCCCACAGTGTTATCCTGCTGCTTGCTGTGCCAAAACCTCAACCCCCCCCCCCCATACCCCCAAATACTATCCTAAAGAAACATTACTGCCCCCCATAGTAATAGTGCTCCTCATAGTCCCACCAATAGTAATTCCCTTCTAGAATGCCCCCCTCGTTAGTAACACTGCCCCAACCGTGATAATGCTCCTCAACAATGCCCCCATTATTAGAAGAGCCCTCCCATATTAATAATACCCTCACAGAGTACCCAGTAGAAATAAGGCCCCCTATTGTTCCCCCAGTGGTGATAAAGCTCCCTACAGACCCCTCAGTAGTAATAAGACCCCCATAGTGCGCTTAGTAGAAATAAGGCGGATCTATAAGACCCTCCTATAGAGCCCCCAGTAGTAATAAGACCGCCTATAATGTCCCCTGGATCTGCAGTGCCCCCTGCAGTTATAATCCTCCCTCCACCATACAGTCCCATGTAAATAACATCACCTCCTCCCCAGCTGCCTCCAACGCACAATCCCATGTAAACATCACCTCCTAAGGCTACTTTCACACTTGCGTTCGTGCAGATCTGTCCTGTACTTGTACAGGACGGATCCGCACCGATATAATACAAACGAATGCATCCGTTCAGGACCGATCCGTTTGTATTAGATTTGAATTTCTAAGTCCCAATACGGATCCGTCCTGACTTACATTGAAAGTCAATGGGGGACGGATCCGTTTACAATTGCACCATTTTGTGTCAATGCAAAGAGATCCGTCCCTATTGACTTACATTGTAAGTCAGGACGGATCCGTTTGGCTCCGCAAGGCCATGCGGACACAAAAACGCTGCTTGCAGCATTTTGGGGTCCGCCTCCAAAATGGAACGGGGGGCCGTACGGAGCCGAACGAATGCATTCTGAATGGATCCGCATCCATTCAGAATGCATTGGGGTTAAACTGATGCATTTGGGGCTGCTTGTGAGAGACCTGAAACGGATCTCACAAGCGGATCACCAAACGCAAGTGTGAACGTAGCCTAAACCAGTGTTTCCCAACCAGTGTGCCTCCAGCTGTTGCAAAACTACAACTCCCAGCATGCCCGCACAGCCAAAGGCTGTCCAGGCATGCTGGGAGTTGTAGTTTTGCAACAGCTGGAGGCACACTGGTTGGGAAACACTGGGCCTAAACATTAAGTCCCATGTACATAAACATCATTCCCCCCCACCATCCACTTTCCACATACAGTCCCATGTAAATAACATCACTCCCTCCCCAGCCACCTCAAGCACACAGTTCCATGTCAATAACATCCCTCCCTTCAGCCCTAACATACATCCCAGTTAAATAACTACAACTCCCAGCATTGCTCTGCCTCTCCCTTCACTTACCTCTCCTGTACAGACATCAGCATTAGTCTCCTTCTCCTCTTCACTCCGGTCCAATCCTGCACTAGTCACATGATGGTGACATCATCCAGGTCATCCTATCGCAGCCTGTTTTGCTGATCACATGACCTGTGATGTCACCAAAGGGCCTTCACCTCTTCCCAGTGTAAGATTCAATTGTATTGCCGTTCTGTGTATGGCAATACAGTTGTATCTAGCAGGCAGGCAGGACATTCGGGGCATGGCACAAAACATCCGGGGCCCAGGCCCCGAATGTTTTAACCTAGCGACGCCCCTGGTGGGACCTAATCTGACAAAAAGGCGCAGAACAATGCGGTGACAAAGCGGCACTGCCCTAGTAGGCGGGAGGACCCAGGAGTCAAATGGCAACCCTGCTGGCTGACAATGCCACCCATGGCCCTGGGTCCTACCAACACAGCGCCACAAAAACAAAGGCCACCACGCAGTACTGCACAGAAGTCTGCATATAAGTGGTAATTTACCTGCAGTTCCTGATAGCAATGGACATGTTGTGTTAGACAACGGTTCACATGGTGAAGTACTGCGTGAGGCCTTTGTTTTTGTGGCACTGTGCTGGTGGGTTGGTGGGACTCCTGAGTCCTATTATGGCAGTGCTGCTTTGTCACCGCATTGTGCTGCGCATTTTTGTCAGAGTAGGTCCCACTCAAAGAGGCGACCTTGGCCTGGTGAGTGGGCTTATGCCTTTTGATCAAAATGTACACCAATGTGCAGTGACCAGGAACGGGAATGCTGATGCCACTTATGCAGTGGGCCAGGATATGGGTGGATAATACAGGGAGTGCAGAATTATTAGGCAAGTTGTATTTTTGAGGATTAATTTTATTATTGAACAACAACCATGTTCTCAATTAACCCAAAAAACTCATTAATATCAAAGCTGAATATTTTTGGAAGTAGTTTTTAGTTTGTTTTTAGTTTTAGCTATTTTAGGGGGATATCTGTGTGTGCAGGTGACTATTACTGTACATAATTATTAGGCAACTTAACAAAAAACAAATATATACCCATTTCAATTATTTATTTTTACCAGTGAAACCAATATAACATCTCAACATTCACAAATATACATTTCTGACATTCAAAAACAAAACAAAAACAAATCAGTGACCAATATAGCCACCTTTCTTTGCAAGGACACTCAAAAGCCTGCCATCCATGGATTCTGTCAGTGTTTTGATCTGTTCACTATCAACATTGCGTGCAGCAGCAACCACAGCCTCCCAGACACTGTTCAGAGAGGTGTACTGTTTTCCCTCCTTGTGAATCTCACATTTGATGATGGACCACAGGTTCTCAATGGGGTTCAGATCAGGTGAACAAGGAGGCCATGTCATTAGATTTTCTTCTTTTATACCCTTTCTTGCCAGCCACGTTGTGGAGTACTTGGACGCGTGTGATGGAGCATTGTCCTGCATGAAAATCATGTTTTTCTTACCTTGCAGACTTCTTCCTGTACCATTGCTTGAAGAAGGTGTCTTCCAGAAACTGGCAGTAGGACTGGGAGTTGAGCTTGACTCCATCCTCAACCCGAAAAGGCCCCACAAGCTCATCTTTGATGATACCAGCCCAAACCAGTACTCCACCTCCACCTTGCTGGCGTCTGAGTCGGACTGGAGCTCTCTGCCCTTTACCAATCCAGCCATCTGGCCCATCAAGACTCACTCTCATTTCATCAGTCCATAAAACCTTAGAAAAATCAGTCTTGAGATATTTCTTGGGCCAGTATTGACTTTTTAGCTTGTGTGTCTTGTTCAGTGGTGGTCGTCTTTCAGCCTTTCTTACCTTGGCCATGTCTCTGAGTATTGCACACCTTGTGCTTTTGGGCACTCCAGTGATGTTGCAGCTCTGAAATATGGCCAAACTGGTGGCAAGTGGCATCTTGGCAGCTGCACGCTTGACTTTTCTCAGTTCATGGGCAGTTATTTTGCGCCTTGGTTTTTCCACACGCTTCTTGCGACCCTGTTGACTATTTTGAATGAAACGCTTGATTGTTCGATGATCACGCTTCAGAAGCTTTGCAATTTTAAGAGTGCTGCATCCCTCTGCAAGATATCTCACTATTTTTGACTTTTCTGAGCCTGTCAAGTCCTTCTTTTGACCCATTTTGCCAAAGGAAAGGAAGTTGCCTAATAATTATGCACACCTGATATAGGGTGTTGATGTCATTAGACCACACCCCTTCTCATTACAGAGATGCACATCACCTAATATGCTTAATTGGTAGTAGGCTTTCGAGCCTATACAGCTTGGAGTAAGACAACATGCATAAAGAGGATGATGTAGTCAAAATACTCATTTGCCTAATAATTCTGCACGTAGTGTAGTCTGCATTTGTTTGTGACGCCAATTGCAGCGTGCGCAGGGTACTATCACAGGGCCCTCCCAAGGTGTTATAACACATGTCCCAGATTAGGAATGCCAGAGTGGGGTAATGGCCTCTAATGTCTCTGAAGGTTAGTGATAATTGTGTCAACGGTGTCTCCTACCTGGGTACGGCTGGACTCCTGGCTTACTTGCAATAAATTTGAGTGTAGTGATAGTAGTAGTAATAGAGGAATTTTGCAGCAGAAATTATGTCCAGAACTTTAGATGAAGTTCAAACATTTGTTTACTGAGGATAACTTATATCCAAGCAGTATACAGCTTTAGTCTCTGGTCCCAGCAGGTTTTAGCAATCATTGGCAGGAATAAATGCTTCTGCTTGATATGTGGGGGGCTTGCAGGATGGGACGTCTGCTTGGTAGCTCTGTAACTGTGACAGGAATTAATCTTCTGCGCTTCTCTATATCTTCTGCTTTGTGGGGACAGACTAGCTGAGGCGGATATGGCTTCTCCTAGGTCTCTGGACTTTACTCACAGGTAGTTTCTCAGGGAAGGCTTTCTTCCTGGAACTCTGGAGGTTGTCTGCTTTCTTCTCATCCAGCTGAGGCTGCAGGTGCTCAGTCTGGGGATATGATCAATGTCTTAGCCGAGACAAGATCCTTGCTGTCTTCCCTATACAGGGGATCTCCTGAAGGCTATCACACAGCCTTCCCCTAGCATGGGGGAGGCTACACTGACTTCTTTCTCCACCCAAGCTGCAGGATGTGGGAACAGTCCACACCTCCACAGAGGGGGAGCTAAGCTGGAATAATACATTCCAGCCTAGATATGCTAAACTGTAACTAGTACCTGGCCAATGCATTGCTGCCACCTGCTGGTAAACTTTGAAAATTACAAGACAATTGTGTTTCAACATGGTTTTACATGCACATTTATGAAGACATGAGCAAAATCATTTCAGATGACGATGTAAAGGCTCTTAGAAGATATTAGCGGGGTAGAGGGGTGTAGTAACACAACTCTGGGGTGTTACAAATGCCTCTTGTACAGCATGCAGTATAGGGGGCTGTACACTTTAATATCGCGCTGAGAAGCGAGTTTAATTAGATCTAAGCATAGCATTGTGGATGTGCGATCCAGTTCTGTTTTTCTCCCCTTGATATATAATGCCCCCTTATGTGCACCTACACAGTATAATGCCCCCTTATGTGCACCTACACAGTATAATGCCCCCTTATGTGCACCTACACAGTATAATGCCCCCTTATGTGCACCTACACAGTATAATGCCCCCTTATGTGCACCTACACAGTATAATGCCCCCTTATGTGCACCTACACAGTATAATGCCCCCTTATGTGCACCTACACAGTATAATGCCCCCTTATGTGCACCTACACAGTATAATGCCCCCTTATGTGCGTCTACACAGTATATTGCCCCCTTATGTGCACCTACACAGTATAATGCCCCCTTATGTGCACCTACACAGTATAATGCCCCCTTATGTGCACCTACACAGTATAATTGCTGTGCGGCCGGATTCTCAGCCCTGGTTGCAGTTTATCTTATTAACCAGCAGCAACTTGCTGGTGACAAGTATACCGTTTTAAATCACGCTTGCCGAGTCTATTTCAAATTAATGGCGGATGTTTGCACTGGTTGCTTCCCACAGCATCAGACGATTCGTCTCAGTCGTTCGGGTTAAGAGATGAATAGCTGCTTATTCATCCAAAGTACAGAAATTGAACAGCCAAGCTGCACATCCATTCCTCGTGGAACACCTCGCAGGCCTCCAATATTAATGCTGTTTCTATGTTTATTGAAGGAAAAGACGCAGTAAAATAAGCTCGGAGGAATGTGATAATTCTCACAATTTCCAGTAGGACGCTGCTGTACTGGAAATATGGGACACAATAAGGATTATTAACAACGGCCATAAAAGTGTGTAGAAGCTGCACGTTATACCCGCAACGAAGAAAGTGTAACTGCTGAAATATAAAAATATACTAACGGGTTCAAAACCGGTTTCTATCTATTTTTGCCTTCTTTACCTCCTTAAAGGGGTTGTTCACCTTTTGTAGAGCTTTTCTGCAGACGTTGGTGGTAATTATACTTTCCTGATCTCCGCCACTGGGTTCCAGCTCCATTACAGTCAGGCCGGACAGGAGCGCAGCGGTGGGGGAGGACGCGCATGAAGAGGCGTGGCGGCGAGGGAAGGTAAGGTAGGGGTTAAGAGGTGCGGGGGGGCGGAATCCAGCGGAGGCGCGATTTGCCGAGGCAGCGGGGGGCGCGGCAGGAGCAGGGAAGGAGGAAGTGGGCGGAGCGGTGTTCAGTGCGGCCAGGGGAGCGAAACGGACGGCGAGATGTCGGCGCCTGTCCTATCAGTGGATGCCATGTTGGAGCGGTTGCGGCGTGAGGCGGAGGTGCGGGGGCCTGGCTGGCTGCAGGAGCAGGTTGGTGCCTGTTTGGTGTCCCCTGCTCCTGAGATTTCCCCCACAGTGCGGGCTGCCCGGCCGCGGCGTGGTGTTCCGCCGGCGCGCCTAAGCCCTGAAGTCACCCCACGGGCCCGGCGCCGAGTAGGGAGCCCCTCTGTGGACCCTCCGCGGCGGAGAGCGGCCGCTCGGCCTTCTGCGAGTCGCTCACGCCGCGGGAGGAATCCCGTCATGCGGCGGGGCCCTGAGCGGAGCGGTACGCCCCATCCCCCTCTCCCTGCGGCTGTGCTGGTGGATTCCGGACCGGGAACGGCGGACCGGCCCTGCCCCTCCTTAAGCGGGCGGTCCGCTCGGCTTCTGGACGACGTCGTGGTTCCTCGGGCTGCGCTGGGTGGTGACGGCTGCCGGCGCAGGTCCAGAGAAGATGGGAGCAGCGCGGAGGAGGATCCCCTTGCCGTGGGGGGCGCCGAGGTCTTCGCCCGGGGCCCGTCCAGTGTTGTGCAGAGGGTCGTGCAGGTGGTCCGGGATGAACAGCCGTCGACGTCCAGGATCCAGGACGGTGAAGTGTCCGGTCGGCGGGAGTCAGGATCTGCGGCAGCGGGAGTCACAGCGCCCGCGGTGCCTGGTGAGATTGCGTGGGGCTCCATGTTAGCGCAGGGTTTCCCGGTTGCTGAGGGGGGGGGGGGTCCATGGGGGGGTTTTGGGTAGGGGTTTGGGGCAGTTGTTGGGGGGTCTGGCGGGATGGTTATCGGGTATGGGGGCGGGTGCGGGGTCTCCGTTGCCAGGGTGGGGGGTGGTACCGGGGGCCGTGGCAGGGTCGCCGGGGGTTGTGGGGGGGTCGGTGTCAGTGGAAACGCAGGCAGGGGGAGAGGAGGAGGTGCAGAGGTTGGATGATAGGGCGCGCGGTGAGGTGTACGTCTGCTTTGAGGGGCCGTTGGGGGCTCATTTGAAGCAGGAGGTGAGGGAGAGGATTTGGAAGGGGGAGTATGTGGAGATCTTTTCGCTGCTTCCGTTGGAACGGTTTAACCTGGATAGGGGTAAGAAGGATGAGGGGAAGAAGGAGGATGAGGATAAGCGGCGGCATCGATTGATTCCGCGTACTTTTGCTAATTGGTTGCAGGCGTTTGCCATATTGGCAAGTGTCATTGGGGAGCGGTCGCCGGATTGTTGTTCGGCGCTGTTTTGCTACCAGGACGCGATTGGGGAGGCATATAGGGTTTATGGGGGTGCGGGTTGGCTCCGGTATGATGAGCAGTTCCGGCAGCGGAAAGCGGTTAGGCCCGATATCCGATCATTGGGTTGTGGTTGAGGGTGACGGCGCCTCCCAGGACTGGGCAGCCCTTTCGGGGGGAGTCCGGGGGGTCATCCCCGGGTGCCTTGGCAGCGGCGTCGGCAAAGGGGTTGTGTTTCTTATTTAACGAAGGAAATTGCAGATTTGGGGCCAAGTGCAAGTTTAAGCATGAGTGCACGGGGTGTGGGGGGGCCCATGGCGCTAACCGTTGCTTCAAGGGGGGCAGGAATAAGGGGGGGATGGTGCTGGTAAGGGGACGGACGCCGGTGCGGTTGGAAGAGATGCAGGTGTTCCTAGATAGGTACCCGGATCGGGTTGCGGCTGTTTTGTTGGGGGAGGGTTTTAGTTTTGGTTTTCGGATTCCGTCGGTTGTTACGGCGGGGCCTATGGTTCATAAGAATCTTAGGTCCGCGCTTGTTCATGCGGAGGTGGTGACGGAGAAGTTGTGGAAGGAGGTGGAGTTGGGGCGGATGGCGGGTCCATTCAAGGAACCGCCGATCCCGGGGTTGAGGGTGTCTCCGTTGGGAGTGGTGCCGAAGAAGGAGCCGAATAAGTTTCGGCTCATTCATCACTTGTCTTACCCGAAAGGGGCGTCGGTCAATGATGGTATAGCTCCTGAACTTTGTTCGGTGGTCTATACGTCCTTTAATGCGGCTGTGAGATGGGTAAGGCGGTTGGGGCGGGGGACGTTGATGGCTAAGGTCGATGTGGAGGCGGCATTTCGTTTGCTGCCGGTGCACGTGGAGAGCATGGGTTTGTTGGGATGTTTTTGGGATGGGGGGTATTTTGTGGATAGGTGCTTGCCGATGGGGTGCTCTCTCTCATGTGCATATTTTGAGACGTTTAGCTCGTTTCTGGAATGGGTGGTGGTGGATGTTTCCGGTTGTTCATCTGTTATCCATTACTTGGATGATTTTTTGTGTTTAGGGGCGGCGAATTCACGGGTGTGTTCTTTGTTGCTGCACACGGTGCAGTCAGTTTTTGCGCGTTTTGGGGTACCGTTGGCGCGGGAGAAGACGGTTGGTCCGGTGACGGAATTGTGTTTTTTGGGGATTGTTATAGACACGGAGCGGATGGAGTGCAGACTTCCCCAGGATAAGTTGGTGGATTTGCGTCAGGAGATTGACAGGGCCTTAGGAGGGGAGAAGATTAGGTTGCGGGCGTTGCAGTCATTGTTGGGAAAATTGAACTTTGCTTGTCAAATTATGCCAATGGATTTTTTGTAGACGGTTTTTTGTAGGATTTTTCTTTGTAGGATTTTTTGTAGACGGTTGGCCGCGGCTACGGCAGGGTTGTCAGCGCCGCATCATTTTATCAGGTTGCGTAAGGAGTTGAAAGGGGATTTGAGGGTGTGGGCGGAGTTTTTAGGTCAGTACAATGGTAGGTCGTTGGTGATGGGGGAATTGTGTGATAGTGTGGAGTTGTATACAGACGCGTCGGGGGGGGGGGGGGGGGTTTTGGGGCTTATTGCCAGGGTCAATGGTGCGCGGGCGTGTGGCCGGAGTCGTGGGTCAGTCGGGGGTGGGTGAGGAATGTGGCTTTGTTGGAGCTTTTTCCCATTGTGATGGCGGTGGTGTTGTGGGGGGGGAGATTGGGGAACCGGAAGGTGCGCTTTCATTGTGACAATCTGGGGGTGGTTCAGGCTATCAACAGTTCGTCCGCATCTTCACCGCCGGTGGTGCGGCTGTTGCAGTTTTTCGTGTTGCGCTGCTTGTCGATTAATGTGTGGGTGGTGGCGGAGCATGTGGCTGGGGTGTCTAATTCAGTGGCGGATTCTCTTTCTCGTTCACAGTGGGAGCGGTTCCGGCTTCTAGCGCCAGAAGCGGAGGCGGTGGGTCTGGAGTGTCCGTCGTGGCTGTGGGGGATCTTGGAGGAGAAGTGATGGGGATGTTGAGGGATTCGTTGAGTCCGGGTACGTGGAGGGAATATGGTAAGGCGTGGGCGATCTGGGAGTCTTGGAACGGGGCTTGGGGGGCTGGGGGCGGTGACGGGGATGTGCGGTTGTTGGTATTGTTGGGGCAGCTGAAGGGTGAGGGGTGGTCGGTGAACCATTTTATTGCAGGGGTCGCGTTCGGTTTCCGGCTGCGGGGGCTGCGGGATTTGACGAAGGAATTCTTGGTGCGGCAGGTTTTGAAGGGTTGGCGTAGGGGCGCGTGCAGGGGGCCGGATTGTCGGAGGCCTGTGTCTTTTGAGTTGTTGGGGCGAATGGGTGACCAGTTGAGTGGGATTTGCAGTTCCGGGTGGGAGTTGGGGCTGTTTAGGGCTGCGTTTGCGTTGGCGTTTTTTGGCGCCTTTCGCTTGGGTGAGTTGGTGTGTGACAGTGTTCGTCGAGCGGGGGGGCTGAGGAGTGAGGATATCGAGTTGATGGGGGATAGGTTGTCCGTTCGGATTCGCAGGTCGAAAACGGATCAGGAGGGCAGGGGGCGTCGTTTCATGTTGTTTTCGGTGCCAGGGTGTATTATGTGCCCAGTTCGGTGTGTGCGGTCTTATGGGGCGGGCCTGGTGAGGGACGGTGTTCCTTTCTTCAGGCATGAGGATGGTTCCTTTTTGTCTAGGTTTCAATTTCTGGCGGTCTTTAGGAAATGTTTGAGGGTGTTGGGGGTGCCGGTCAAGGATTATTCTGGGCATTCGTTCCGGATTGGTGCGGCGACTGAGGCCGCTAGGCTGGGCGCCAGTGACGAAGTGATTAGGAGGATTGGGCGGTGGGAGTCGGTGCGTTTTAAATCCTATGTGCGGCCTGCTTTGTTGTAATGGTATTGGCAGGGATCTCAACTCTCCCGGAGGTTCAGGGAGTCTCCCGCTATTAGATAGCGGCTCCCTGACACCCGCATGTGAAACAATATCTCCCGGAAAGGTTTATCTCAGTCAGATAGCAGAGCAGAGAGATAAGAGAAGTGACAGGACAGAGTTTAGATTACAGGTTGAATTAACCCTTTAGGGTCAAATTGGCTTCTCAAGGAGATCTATATGTTAAAGGCATCCCTTCTGTCTCATTCAGTAGCTATAGAACTATTGAGAGAGATGCTTTTTTTTTTTTTAAATACATTTACACATTTAACCCTCCATTTTAATTATATTATTTACCCCAGTGTTAAATTCACACCCCTGGATGCTTTAATCATATATATAAATATGATAATTTGGGGCAGGGTAATGAGCCCGGTCCTCCACACCATAGAGCAAAGTGTGCAGATACTTTCATATGTTTGGAAAATGTAATAAAAAGTTCGTTAAAAAAAAAACAAAAAAAAAAATCCCTGAAATGAGAAGTGCACCTCCCTGAAATGAGTTTTTGCAGGTTGGGATGTCTGTATTGGGGTGGTGGTTTGGTGTTAATTTTGTTCTTTTGTGTTCGCAGGTCGTACGGCGGCGGCGTTGGTGTGGATTTTGGGGCACTCTTATGTGTTTTGGGGTGCGATCAGAGCGGATGTGCGGCCGAGTGGGCGACAGTTGGGTTTCAGTCCGGAGTTGGCTACGGTCCGGTGGTTAGGTGTGAGAGGTATGTTGTGGGGCGGGGTGATGAGGGAGGTGCATCATTTTGTGCGCTTGGACCGGCCCCCGGAGGTGTTGGTTTTGCACGTGGGGGGGAATGACTTGGGTAAGCGGCCTTTTAGGGAATTGGTTCGCGATATTAAGTTTGACTTGCTCAGGATTTGGGCTTTGTTTCCGTGGGTGATCGCGGTCTGGTCTGACATTGTTCCGCGGAAGGTTTGGAGGGATGCGAGGTCGGTGGAGAGGCTTAATAAGGCGCGGATCAAGGTGAATAGGGCGGTGGGCCGGTTTATGGCGCGAAATGGCGGGGTGGTGGTGCGGCATGAGGTGCTGGAGAAAGGGGAGGGTGCATTTTGGAGGGCTGATGGTGTGCACCTGAATGCGGTGGGGACGGATCTGTGGTCTCTGGGGCTCCAGAGTGGTGTGGAAATAGCGTTACGTATGTGGAGGGACGCGCAGGGTTGAGGTGGTCAAGCTGCGCGTTGTTGGAGGCGGGGGAGGTCCTTGAAGTGGAGGAATATGGTGGTACCTGAGGATGGGAGGGCCCCGCGGGAGGGGCTGGACTCTCATTGAGGAGCTGGTAGGAACTAATTACGTGTCCATCAGTTGCTGCCTCCGAGCTGGGTTCAACGGCTGGGGGTAAGATGGTGACGTAGGTGTTCCAGTGTTATTAAGTTATTGGGGCTTCTAGGACCTCCCTCGTCATTGGTTAACTTTATGTTATTTAATTTGTATGTATTTAAATAAACGGCTGCTGTGGCCGATTAAATCCAAGCAGTGGTGTGGTGTGTTTATTTCTTTGGGGTTTGGGGGGAGGGGCTCGGTGTAAGGGGTTAGGTAATTGGGGAGGACCGAGCAAATAGCCAATGCCCTCTTCATGCCCCGCCGGCATGTTCCGGGTCTCCCCGCGTAAGCATATGGTTTGACTCCTGGAGACCGCTTCAGACAATGACTGGCCACAGTGATGACATGTCACCCATGCTTCACATGACCCAGTGACATGAGACATGGGTGACACGAAACCACTGCAGTCAGTTATTGGTTGCAGAAGTCCACATGACCAGGCATTATGTTGACACTGGGAGACCCAGAACCTGTAGAGCCGGAGGGGCAGAGATGCAACCGGAACCCAGCAGCGGGGATCAGGTAAGTGTGATTACCATTGCGATTCGGGATCTGTAGAAATTGTCCAATGGGGTGAACAACCCCTTTAAGGTGCCGTAGGACTGTTTTATAATAGGGTTTAAAAAAAGTGATAGAATTTAGGTTGCTTTGGCTACATCCCTTCTGGTATTCATATAAAGGATCGGGGGTGGAGGGCCCCTGTTTGCCGGCAGTGCATAGGCATGGTCACATGCACCGCACCATCCAGTGACTGGCTTTAGTGGTGACGTGATGCTTGTGGTGGAATTGCTGCTGAAGCTAGTCATTGGCTGGAGCACTACATGTGACCATGTCCATAGCCAGCCGGATGTAAACAGTGCGGGGACTGGAAGATGGAGGAAACGCAGAGGACCAGGGCAGCATAAAGCGGGTAACTATGAATCTTTTGATTCAGGGGGCATTTGCTAAAAAAACATTATTACCGGAAAACCTCTTTAAAGGCAGTCTGTCACCAGGAAATTCCCAGTAAACCAGGCACAACGCCTTGTAGGGCTAGCTCAGCTGAATGTAATCATACCTTTCACTTAAAAATCTGTTGCTTCATTCTGGAGAACAAGCACTGGCGTAGCTATAGGGGTCGCAGGAGTCGCAATTGCAACAGGGCCCCTAAGCCAGAGGGGCCCACAGGACCTTCTTGGCAGTGGTGCTGCATTTTGCATACAAAACACTGTCACAGAGGCCAACTACCTAAAACATAGCTTTTATTATCAATATGATCAAATCAAGAGGTTCCTCACTTGGGGACTGACAAACATACAGCACAGACAAACAAAAACAGTAAGAAACCGACAAGGATCAGGTGTGGATGTTACAATACTAACGGTGGACACAGGGCAAACACATATGGGTCCCTAGTACATCCCTAGGATATCCCTGGTCTATTCTCTGCCCAGAGATGCCCCCAGATGGTAGAGGCACTCTGTCCCCGTGCCTAAAACTACCTGTCCTTGAAGCACCCTTAGAACAAAGATTGGCCCATATGGATGCCTGGGTCATTCAATGCACTAGATAAAATACTGTTGGTTATACATCTTATGCATCTTATAAAGGGAATACTAGTGAGCACCACCATTATGCATGCGCTCACTAGTATGCAGGAGGCGGGGAGTGAAGCGCTGTACTTACCCCTCCTCCTGCTTTCTCTTCTTAGGACCTGCGCTGCTGTGTCCTGGCTGCCTGCAGCGTCAGGATGTACAGACCTGACGCTGCAGGCAGTCATGTGAACGTGGAGCGCGGGCCCCGAGAAGAGAGCTAGGGAGACCGCCGGAATGGGAGAGTGGCGGCATGAGAGGTAAGTTAATATATTTATTTTACAGTCGGATCTGAGGTCTGATATGGGGGTCTGAAGGGTTTAATGGGGGTATGGAGGTCTGAAGAGGTCAAATGGGGGGTCTGGAGGTTTGACTGGGGGTCTGGAGAAGTCTGTGGGGTCTGAAGGTATGATTGGGGGCCTGGAGGTCTAATTAGTGTCTGATTGGGGGTCTGGAGATCTAATGGGGGTCTGATTGGGGGTCTTGAGGTCTAATGGGGGTCAGATATTCGAGTTTGGAGGTTTAGTGGGAGTCTGGACGTCAAATGGGGGTCTGGAGGTCTGGTCTGAGGTCTGATATGGGGTTCTGGAGGTCTAGTCTGAGGTCTAATGGGGGTCTGGTCTAGAGGTCTGATATAGGGGTATGAAGGTTTAATGGAGGTCTTATATGGGGATCTGGAGGTCTAATGGGGGTCTTATCTGAGGTCTGATATTGGGGCAGGGTCTGACATGGAGGTCTAATGGGAGTCTGATCAGAGGTCTAAAACTGGGGTCTGACATAGAGGTCTAAAAGGGATCTGGTCTGAGATAGGGGGTCTCATCTAGGGTTTTATATGGAAGTCTGATCTGAAAGGTAAGGGGGTATTTTTTGTACTGGCGCACCTGTGTGGTACCAGTATTTTCAGGGGGACTGTTTCTGCAGGATAGTATCGGGGCGCACAGTATTGGGGGTGGCAGGATGGGGTGTTGAGAAGGTGGGGAGGAGGATGGAAAAGCAGGAAAGTAAGATTTCTGTATGTTAAACTCTGCAGAGACGAGATGCGGCTGAAAGAAGTCGCCATGGCGGTCTGGTCTGAAAGGAGAAGATGAGGAAAGAGAATATCAGAGGAGACATCACTGGATGTAAGAGGTATGTGGTGCTGTATTGTCCGCTTATTATATTTTTTTTCGTACCAGCGCTGCCTTCTCTGTTCTGTTAAACTGCTCATTACTGCAATTGCAGCGGCGAACAGGTAAAAAGAGCAGAGAAGGCAGCTCTCATATGAGCGCTGCCCTCTCTTCAAACAGTTGTCCCCTGGCACCCCGCCGATCTGATATTGATGACCTATCCTGAGGTCATCAGTAGTAAAAAGAGGACAACCCCTTTAACAGTAGGACTGGAGGGAATGGGTTAGGTTGAGAATTTGGCATGGGGGGGGGGGGGGGAACGTTTCAATTTTTGCCTCAGGCAGCAGAAAAGCTAGGTGCACCAGCACTGAGGGAAAGGAGGGGCAAGCTGAACTCTTGCACCAGGGCCCATGAGTCTTTAGCTATGCCCCGGAGAACAAGTACTTTTTATCTATATGCATATGTGCAGTTAAGTGCACTGAGGGCGGGTCCAAGCCACCGGGTGCAACATTGCTCTTCCTGCTTCCTCTGCCAGCTCGTTCTTCTCCTTCATTGACAGTGTGTGTTTGGGATCGGGGAAGATGAGTGAACATGGGGCGCTGGGGTCCTGGGTTCGAATCCGACCAAGGACAACATCAGTATGGAGTCTGTATTTTCTCCCCGTATTTGTGTGGGTTTCCTCCCGGTTCTCCGGTTTCTTCCCACACTCCAAAGACATACTGATAGGGACCTTAGATTGTGAGCCCTACTGGGGATATCATGATGCTAATGTCTGTAAAGAGCTGTGGAATATGTCAGCGTTATATAAGTGCATAAAAAATAAATAAAATTGCCTGCATTATGTGAATGAGGTGTAAAGGAGGGTCACAAAGTCCTGATATTAATGCAAATTCAGGCATTAAATGTGGATGCGGGGGGTTCAGTCAGCACAACCCTGTATTAAATGTGGATGCATTGCTTAGAATCCCCTAACATTCAAAGGAATGTTAATCAAAGGTGAACCAAATAAAATAGATACTCAGTTCCATCACTTTTGACGACATGAATGATGATGGAAACCTCAACTGAACCCTAAAGGACCCCATTATAAGTAAATTGAGTACATTGTGATCGTTGTAATGAAAAAGACAGAAACCTTGACAGTTCCCCGACCCCATCATAGTGCACTGAATGGAAGGCATAGCACAGATGTGAACACAGCCTTAAAGGGGTTATCCTAAGATTAATGTAAAAAAATGAAAATCAGACACAATATAGTACATGACAATCTATCTAACAAAACTAGAACCGGCCCTGTACCTCACATGGAATCGGAGATCTTACCATTTACTGCTCAAATTATTCTGATCGATATATTTCAGGTTGGCAGCTCAGGAGGAGTGTCCTTTCATAGAGAGCATGTCCTTTCTGCTGCAGCTCTCTACCTATCACAGTTCAAGGGGCATGTCCTTTCTTCTGCTGCTCTCCCCCTATCATAGCTCAGGGGGTGTGTCCTTTCTGCTGCAGCTCTCTCCTTGCAACTGCCACAGATATAGGGCTGGTGGCAGTTGTCAGATGGAACTGAGCATGTACGACCACCTCAGGGAGAAATAAGGAAAAGTACAAACGGCAGGTGGCGCTATACAGATATGTTTTATTGAATAACCGAATATCAGTGGCTATACTAAATTTATAATTACATGCAAATATGAAAATAGTCCAGGTGCTGGTTTGAAAAATGTAGGATATTTTTCATGGGACAACACTGCAAAATTCGTGTTCGTACCGAACTTTGTGAGTTCGGGTGCCCAGACCCGAACCCAGACTTTTTTACTGAAGTCCGGGTTCGGTGTTCGGGTCATTATATTATTTTCCGTTATAACATGGTTATAGTGGAAAAATAATAGCACCCTTAGGACAGAATGCAAAAGAATATGGCCATTTAGGGGTAAAAAAAACTAACAAACTCCCCTCATCCACTTGATCTTGCCGCCACAGTGTCTTCTGTCTTCTTTCAGCAGGACCTGCGATGATGTCACCGCGGTCATGTGGTGAGCGCACTGACGTCATCAAAGGTCCTTTGGCAGGTCCTGCTGAATGAAGATAGAAGGACCTACGGTGACATCATCGCAGGTCCTTTGGCAGGTCCTCCTGAAAGAAGATAGAAGACACTGTGACAACACGATCAAGTGGATGAGGTGAGTTGTTTATTTTTTTAACCCCTAAATGGCCATATTCTTTTGCATTCTGTCTTAAGAATGCTATCATTTTCAGCTATAGCCGCCATGTTATAACCGAAAATAATAAAGTGAAGTGCGGGTCCCCATTGACTTCAACGGGGTCCGGGTGAAGTTCGGGTCCGGAACCCGAAATTTGACCTGAAGTTTGGCCGAACCTGAACTTTCATGGGTTCTCTCATCCGTAGACAACACCTCTTAAGCTGAAACTATGCACATTAGATGGCGACCCTGGCCTATATGTGGGGCCTCCCAACTCTCACCTGACAGCCGACCGCCCAGCCCTTTTGCTCCCAGCTATTTTATGTGTACGGCCGGCATTAGATTATCCCCAGACTGTGACGGGGCAGCTATAGATCAGTACACTTATTGACCGGCGAATGTGTTTTTGGTTGATCTCGTCGGCTCTGTATTAATTTAATTGGTGGCCGTATAAAGACAGATGTTCGTTTCTTGGATTACACACAAAGAAAATATCAAGGGTTGACCTCTCCGCCCTGGTCATTTGTACACCTGTATACCTCCACCTCCAGAATGAATGGAGTCTCCTGGGTGAAGCTCCTCTTCTGTGTGTGGATACCTGAGGAGCGCCGGCTACAAGAATGAGAACCCTGCAAGGAAGGAATAATATTGTCTCCTCTCCACAGCGTCTTCCTATCGATGTGAAGGCTTCTCTGTGTCCGGCATAGGTGACCTTTATTGAGCGCAGAAAAGATGACTGTCATTTGCACTTTTTGCAGCATTGGGAAGAATTATTGCTTTACCATAGAACACAGGAGCGCGGGGCTGTGTGACTGCACATCGACATGCCAGCCAAATGCACATTACCTGGGAATATTTCACATATGTTTATAGACGTCATTGTGGGCATGAAGGTGGAAGCAGCAATCATTTCCCAATTGAACCCACTTATATCACAGTGCACTGCGGACCCTAATGTAGCAGCATTATCTCATTATGCATTTTCTGTCATGTTGAGCAGATAGAA
This sequence comes from Bufo gargarizans, assembly GCF_014858855.1. Lineage (NCBI taxonomy): Eukaryota > Metazoa > Chordata > Amphibia > Anura > Bufonidae > Bufo > Bufo gargarizans. The sequence goes on from NC_058084.1 coordinate 443,240,719, forward strand.
AGAAATATTCTATAGGAACCCATCCTAAGCAACCAGTTTGATATTGGGTAATTGCCTAAATTCCCCTTACATAATGATCTTATCACACTCAGGGTCGCCAGGGGACGTCATGCACAGGACATATTGGAGGAGTGTGCAGTGGCGTAAATATGAAATGACCGGGCCCCACCGCAAATTTTTGAATGGGCCCCCCACCCGCAGCAGCTCTTCTTTGCAACGCCTGACTCCTGCGCAACCTCCACTCCTGAGGCTAGTCAAGATCGCTCTCTCAGACGCGGCAGGCGCTCCTTCCATTTCCTATAGTGTCACTGTACAGGTCCTTCTAAAAAAAATTGCATATTGTGATAAGGTTCTCTAAACGAGCTATTAACCTAATCATCTGAATCAACTAATTAACTCTAAACACCTGCAAAAGATTCCTGAGGCTTTTAAAAACTCCCAGCCTGGTTCATTACTCAAAACCGCAATCATGGGTAAGACTGCTGACCTGACTGCTGTCCAGAAGGCCATCATTGACACCCTCAAGCAAGAGGGTAAGACACAGAAAGAGATTTCTGAACGAATAGGCTGTTCCCAGAGTGCTGTATCAAGGCACCTCAGTGGGAAGTCTGTGGGAGGGAAAAAGTGTGGCAGAAAACGCTGCACAACGAGAAGAGGTGACCGGACCCTGAGGAAGATTGTGGAGAAGGACCAATTCCAGACCTTGGGGGACCTGCGGAAGCAGTGGACTGAGTCTGGAGTAGAAACATCCAGAGCCACCGTGTACAGGCGTGTGCAGGAAATGGGCTACAGGTGCCGCATTCCCCAGGTCAAGCCACTTTTGAACCAGAAACAGCGGCAGAAGCGCCTGACCTGGGCTACAGAGAAGCAGCACTGGACTGTTGCTCAGTGGTCCAAAGTACTTTTTTCTGATGAAAGCAAATTTTGCATGTCATTCGGAAATCAAGGTGCCAGAGTCTGGAGGAAGACTAGGGAGAGGGAAATGCCAAAATGCCTGAAGTCCAGTGTCAAGTACCCACAGTCAGTGATGGTCTGGGGTGCCATGTCAGCTGCTGGTGTTGGTCCACTGTGTTTTATCAAGGGCAGGGTCAATGCAGCTAGCTATCAGGAGATTTTGGAGCACTTCATGCTTCCATCTGCTGAAAAGCTTTATAGAGATGAAGATTTCATTTTTCAGCACGACCTGGCACCTGCTCACAGTGCCAACACCACTGGTAAATGGTTTACTGACCATGGTATTACTGTGCTCAATTGGCCTGCCAACTCTCCTGACCTGAACCCCATACAACACTCTGGATGAGCTTAAGGCCGCTATCGAAGCATCCTGGGCCTCCATAACACCTCAGCAGTGCCACAGGCTGATTGCCTCCATGCCACGCCGCATTGAAGCAGTCATTTCTGCAAAAGGATTCCCGACCAAGTATTGAGTGCAGAACTGAACATAATTATTTGAAGGTTGACTTTTTTTGTATTAAAAACACTTTTCTTTTATTTGTCGGATGAGATATGCTAATTTTTTGAGATGGGAAATTTGGGTTTTCTTGAGCTGTATGCCAAAATCATCAATATTAAAACAATAAAAGGCTTGAACTACTTCAGTTGTGTGTAATGAATCTAAAATATATGAAAGTCTAATGTTTATCAGTACATTACAGAAAATAATGAACTTTATCACAATATGCTAATTTTTTTAGAAGGACCTGTATATAATGTCACTGTATAAGGCCCCATGCACACGGACGTGTTTCACAGCCGTGTGCGGGCCGTGGAACCGCGGCCTGGATCCCTCCTGAGAGCAGGAGCGCACGGCGTCACTGGTTGCTATGACGCCGTGCGCTCCCTGCTGCCGCCGCAATACAGTAATACACTGGTATGGTCTATACCAGTGTATTACTGTACTGTGCCGGCAGCAGGGAGCGCACGGCGTCATAGCAACCAGTGACGCCGTGCGCTCCTGCTCTCAGGAGGGATCCAGGCCGCGGTTCCACGGCCCGCACACGGCTGTGAAACACGGCCGTGTGCATGGGGCCTAATACTGTTGAGGAGGCCCTGACAATAAAATAATTTAGTCTTCCTCCTAGCTGGACCCGAAAGCAGCCGCTTCCCCTATAGCTACGCCCCTGAGCAGTGGTATACACATCCGTAATACAGTGCTCATAGACCGTAGTGGGCCCGTACTGTGCAGAGGTACATGGAGACACAAAGTGCATGCTGTACTCCCTAGAATTATGGAAGCATTGACAGCCGAACACGCCGTGCCTAAAAGACCATAATACAGATGCTTTAGGTCTCCATATGTCGCCGTATAGGGACTGTGCACATGGGCCTTAAAGAGGACCTGTCTCCTCTCCTGACATATCTAGTTTAGTAACTACTTGCATCCCCCATGTAATAAAAATTATGGAGCATCTATTCGTGTGAATCTAGGTTGTGCCATTCCTTTATTATTCCTGCTAGAAGTGATGCATGAATTGCTAGCAGTTTGCAGTGAAGGTCCAGATGGTTGTTACCAGTTGGGGGGGGTGTCCCTGCACAGTCTGACGCTATCCAGTCAGGGCTGATCATGTCAGACTGTGCAGAGACACCCCCTCCAACTGGCAACACCCATTTGGACCTTCATTGCAAACAGCTGTCATAACATCTAGCGGAAATGATACAAGTCCTAAGAATGGCTGTTCCAGAATACGTATTACATGGGGATGCCAGTAGTTACTAAACCAGACACGTCAGCAGAGGGGACGGGAGATATATGTCAGCTGAACTCACTAATTTCAGCAGACCTGACTGACCATCTAATGCATGACTAGGGTATTGTCAAATCGCTCTCCTAGCTACCACCACCCACAACTTCCCTTATCCCCAAGAAAGACGCTCCAGCCAAAAGTGGGTTTAGTTGGCCACAGCAGCCATTTTATTAACAAAAAACAAAATAAATACCCAAAAAACATATGTTATTCCCAAAGGCGTTCTTTCCAATAAGACCCCTCCACGACCCACAACATTCCTAAACGGGGAGGGTGCTTGGACCCCCACCCCTCAACACCTCTAGCCGAATAGCCGCCAGCAGAACTGTGTAAACATGGGCTACAACCTGGGCAGATTCCCGCCATCTTACCCCTCCAATTCCAATGCCTGAGAAGTCTAGTGCCCTCTTGGCTCCTTCCCCACCACTCCACAGCCACCATTCCACCAACTCCAAGGACCCCCCAACTGCCAAGGCCGCCATGACAAAAGAATGACCCGGACAACCACCAGCAACCACCTATTCGGCCCCCAACTATATAACAAAAAAATACCCCCCTAACTGTGAACGCAGTCATACACTAGGGATGAGGGGGAGGGGGGGGGGGGGTAATGTTCCCGTTACTGTGCCCACACAAAATGGCCCCTTTCCTGCCTTCAGACCCCTTCAGTCACCCTTCCCACCAGCTACTCCCCTCCAAGCGCCGCCCTTAACCCCATGCCTGCCAGCTTTCCCCCACTCCCTCCAAACCTAATCATGCAGGACTCCCCCCAGGTTTGCAGCCCAGGTCCAGCCCGTCCGTATAGGGCCTCAAGACTGCCTCACCCGTTTGTTCTCAGGGAGATAAACCATTGCCACATGCATGCTCGGCCGAGTGAAGCGTGCACGTGTATGGGGGTGATCAGTGATAGCTGTCAGCCATGCAAGCATTTATATTCTGTTTATTGGCTTTTGGGGCCTATATTTATTCTCGGAGAATTTATGGATTCTGTTCTAAAGAATATTTTGCACCTTGTGTGTTTAAAGACGGCTCTGGGTGGTAGTGAATTAATATGCGGAGTTCTCCTTTATATTCCTTAGACTCACACTGTGTGGGGGGGGGAGACAGGCCGTGTGGATTCTGACTACAGTACTTGTCATAGCACAGATTCTGTGGATATTAATGAAGAAGGTAACACATGTCTCCATTTAATATCCCACTTGATATTTTCCGGGAACATGGTAATTAACTTGATTTACATTATAACATATGGGTCTATAAAGGTCTTACGCTCTAGAGATGAGGCAAAAAGTCACAAAATACCTTCATCCATCTACTATGTGTATTCTATCAATGTGTCATGTGGTATTAATTGTATTCTTAGTTTAGCTGGCTCTTATCAGGACTTGACAGATAAAACAAAAATAAATAAAAAATACTAGCCCAAATTCTGCAAAGGTGAAAAAAATACTATCCTAAAGATTATGAAAAAAGACAAACTTAAAAAATCCAATGAACTCAATATGTAGGAAAATGAAAGGGCATTACACATAATCCCCTAGTATGATGATAGTATCTGGTACAGAGACTTTACAGACAAGTCCACTGACAAGAGACAGGTCTTGTGGCTGATGGTGCCAGCAGAGAACTTTACAGAGGGTCCCAAGCTGCTATGTAAAAACCACCAACCTGCCAACAATCTAGTTTGTATTAGGAGTTCCTGACTCTGCCACAAGAGATAATACAGTGGCAGGTTTGGGGTGGCCCCAACGCTACTCTGGGTCCCCGGACACAGTCGAGGTGTCACCATGTTTTGCTGCTCTCCTGAAGGGATGGTAAGGCATAGTGCACCCCAATGGGAAATAAGTCCAGAGAGTCGGGGTCTGCAGTTAACCAGTGTGCTTCTTTACTGGAGGAATTCAGGTACAAAACAATACAGGTGAGGCATTGGGCTGGCTTCTCCAGTCTCCTCCCTGGCAGAAGAAGGGTTTGATGCTGAGAAAAGGCTTGAGCTAGCTCTCTCTATCTCTCTATCTCTCCATCCTGGTCAAGGGCCCACGGTCTGTAGCTCAGTAGTCTGGGTAACTCCTTGGTCACAGGGCTAGTGACCCATGGTCTGTGGCTCAGCGTCTTCTTTTGGTCACTCATGCAGGCTGAGGCTGGCATGAGTCTCCCCCTCCAAGCACTGGTCCCTAACTGCAGCACACTAGGGGCTCTGCTCTCCTTATTTACAGTTATAGCTAGACTAGAACCTTCTAGTGGGAAGGGTGGAGTGGAGAAACTCAGCAGAAACAGATGCATTGTAAGACTTTCCGTCTCTCATAGACTTAAATTACAGCTTCAATGATACTGAATGGCAATAACACAACCGTTTTTTCCAGACAAAAACACGTTTCCAGACATAACAACAGAGCTAAACCAGACTGGCTTTTTACCTCCAAAACATGGCCTTCTTTAATCTCTATGGAAGCTGTGGAAAATTACCAGTTTCTTATCCAAAGTCCTAACAGTATTTGCATGGCTAAAGCATGTGAGACTTTGTGAAAGTCAGCAAAGTAACCCAGCCTAAAGCATTTCAGACCCTGCTTCTGTAAAGGGGAAACAATTTAAGACACCCTATGCACCCCAGGATAGTGGACACTACAGCTGTTGCCAGATTGTAGTTGCTAGCAAGAGATCCCAATAACTGGGACTTTAGCAAATGTAGGAGTAAAACTGCCTGGTTCATGCTTGGACATCTGGGAGGAATTTGCACTGTGTACAGATAACTGCTGGATGTTCTACAACTCCTATTGTGCACACAGGATAGAGAGACTTGTTAAGTTCAGTTTGGCTTGGTCTCTGATTAATCTCTTAACACCACACGCTGGCCATTATATTTCCATCACGTACCCTGCCTAGCACCCAAATGGACATTAACACCAGGGTACCCCTTCCTCACTACACCAACCCCAAGAGAGTACACCACGACACATCATCATAAGAGCTACCACCACTCACATCCTCTGCTCCTTCACCTCAGGGCCTCACTGAAGAAGGATTAGGGGAAAATATTTTTTTTGCCCAGTTCTTTTGTTCTCCTAAGACAGTGGTGGCGAACCTATGGCACAGGTGCCAAAGGCGGCACTCGGGGCCCTCTCTGTGGACATCCGCACCCTGGAAAAAGTCTAAGAGGTACCAATATGCCTTAGACTTTTCCTGCCATTCATCAGCGCAGAGGGCACTATGAACAGCACAGGCAGCGCACTGAATGTAAGCAGTACATGGAAGATATGCTATATTGGTCTGTAGTAGTCAGGTTATCATAAATTGCAATGTTGGCACTTTGCGATAAATAAGTCTGTTTTGGGTTGCAGTTTGGGCACTCGGTCTCTAAAAGTTTCGCTATCACTGTCCTAGGAGATGGCCTCCACCCAACACCTCTGGTGGCAGCTTATCTCATTCCTCCCCATTGAAAATACATTCTTGAAAAAACATATATGCATATGGGTAAGTCATTTTTATTGCCATCTTTCACATGGTCACCCCTAACATTCCTTTTAAAGTTATAAGCGACATTAGATGTACAGTACCCCAAAATGATGATGCAAAAAATAAGCCCTCACATAGCTATGTCAATGGAAAAATAAAAAAGTTAGAACTTTGGAATTGCGCAGTGCCTTAACGGGGTTGTGCAGGTGGTATATATTGATGATCTAGATAGGTCATCAATATCTGTTCCGCGGGGGTTCTACACCTGGCACCCCCGGCGTTCAGCTGCTTAAAGAGGAGGTGGCGCTCCATGTGAGGGCTGCTTCCTCTTCACTACACTACGCGTTGTCTCCCTTGAAACGGCAGTGTACTGTAATTATAAGTAAATGAAACAAGTACTTGTGACTACTCTGCACTTCAACGATGACGGGCAGTGTAATGAACAGGAAGCAGCGCTCGCAGGGAGCGCCATCTCCTCTTCTAACAGCTGATCGGCTGGGCTGCCGAGTGTCTGACTCCCAACGATCAGATATTGATGACCTATCCTGATGACAGTTCATCAATATATACCGCCTGCACAACTCTTAGTGCCAAACTAGGCTCCTTGACCCCAAAATGATGGCATTGATTGGTATGTAAATCTCTTCTATAAGTAAGACTACAAGTAAAGGTTTTTAACATTAGCTAATCTTAGTGCTGAACTTAGTGTATATGGGGGGTGGGGCGACTGCTTCTCCTTGTGGAGAGCACCCACTAGTGTAGGGAGTCATATAGGCCCGACTATACTCCCTGGGAACAAAGGATATCCAGAATAGTTCTCTTCCAAGAGAAAATAAACTGTCTCTGTATTGCCACCTACTGGATGTACCTACCCTATAGTTAATGTCCAAACCTTCTTCAAAAGGTAAGAGTACCCATCTAAAGAGCACATAATGTCCTTGCCACATATAAAGCACATTTTATTTTACATTTGTCATTTGAAAACCCCAAATTGGGATATTTAAATACTAACTCTTTACACAACTTTGCATAAATCAATAGTACGGGCGAGTATAAGAAACTGTTATGGTGGCAGTCTGTGGCCACTAGTGCTCATTTCCTGCTGGTGGGCATGTCCACCACGTTGCTCATCCACTCCATAGTTCCAGGGCTTTGGCATCCTGGTCCCGCCGACACTCTGCCTTCACTGTAGGAGTAACAATGTCCTTCCACACAGGCTCTCCTGAAGGGATGAGTCCTGCTTCTTGCACTCTCTACCCGTAGGGCACACATGTGGGAAGGTGCCTAAGCAATAGGTTCTAGCATGCTAGTTTCCTGCAAAGGCTTGCCGTTAACTTGTTTGCCTTTTTCCACCGTGTGCTGTCCGCATTTTTTTGCCGACCCATTGAAATGAATGGGTCCACATGCTATTCGCAAAAAAAAACTGAACGGACACTGAAACAAACAACGTTCGTGGGCATGTAGCCTAAAGCGGATACACTAGAGAACACATGCTATACAGATGTATCAGCCGTGCTTTTCTGTCTTTTGCATCTTTTTTCTATTTTGAAATGTACATTATTCTAGCAAAAACATTAAACAGCGGAGCCCTAAGTCCTCAGCCACATCTTACTGCCACGTGTAATCATCAGACCGCGTGAGAACATCGCACTACAAAGAAGTCATTTCTAGTTTACATGAAAGACATTCCTGACACTTTTTGCGGCCCTGAATAGTGGTTTGTGGAGGAGATCATGTGACCTGTATGAGAGCGCTCCAGCACAGGATGAATAAAGAATATATTATGTGTGTGTATACAGAATCTATCTATCTATTTTATATCTGTCTATTTATCTATCTATCTATCTATCCGTCTGTCTATCTATCTAAATCTATCTATCCGTCTGTCTATATCTATTTCATATCTATCTTCTATATACATTTCAAGGGTTCGTTGTTGCACTTAAAGATAAACTTTTTTTTCTTTTCATTTTTTAATAAAACAAATCTGCACAAAATATTGTGTAACTTTATAGACCTTTTTAATTACTTGACTTACAGTGATGTTCATCCCGATGTTTTCTTCAGCATTCACACAGATAAGGGCAGATTAATTACGACTGGCATCTCATACACCAATCTTAGTCAAAAGTCCATTAGAAAAAGAGGAGACGAATTTAGGGGTTTTCCAAGTGAATACTTTTACTTAAAAATGTGGACTTAAAAAAGAATCATTTCTCACCTCTCCAGTTTCCTGCCCCTGCCATTCTAAAGTTGCTCTGGTGACGGCTGCCCTCAACTTCCTGCTCCAAGGCTCAACATACAAGATATGGCTTGGACTGCTCAGACCACTACTGGCTGGGGCAGTGACCCGCCTCAACAAGTGATTGGCTGAGCAGCTAGTCCAGGACATTTCCTGTATGTTAAGCACGGGAGCAGGAAGTAGAGAGCAGTGGGGACCAGAGCAGCATTGGAATCGCAGCAGTGAGGAATGGTTTTACCCCAATTTTAGAATAAAATCACTTCCCTGGCAAACCCCTTTAAGAGGTGTACACCTCTTAATAAATTTGTTGTATCTTGGGTTGTCTATCCACCACAAGTTGAAATCTACACCATCTAGAGCCTAGCATAGATTTGTGAGCTGAGGAGCCCCTGCACTCTTCCACGAAGTCTCGCCCACAATCATGTCAAAGTGGTAGGCGTGGCATAAATCAATAAAAAATATTTTAGTGGTCAAAAGTGGTGTTGATCGTATAGGATATTTGGCTTATGATTGGTGGTTATTTTTCCCTGTAGTTGAGGCTTCAGTCAATATATACATTGAAAAGTTTGAATTGTAGACATCATTTATGACCTCTTTGAGACAAGTGATAAAAAAAATACTAATATTTGTAGATCTTTTTAAAAAAAAATATTGAGTCAAAAAGCAAACACAAATGAAGTGTAAAAAAACTTGCACAATCAATCCTAACTGTGCACATATCCACACAATCACCGGAAATTGTAAAAGTCATAACAAAATGACCAAAGCAAAACTGTAAACCTGTTTTGTTTGTTTTTTTTACCATATTTTTTTTACTATGTCTTAAAAATAAATCGTAAATATAAAATTGTATGAAAATACATCATTATGTCATGAAAAAAAATTGCAACCGATTGGTGGGGTCTTGGAGTTCGGCCCCAAACCAAATATTATAGGCATAGAAAACCCCTTCAAAGAAATATTTTAAGCCCCTACTACTATTGCATAATTTTCTGTCCACAGGATACGCCATCATTTCATATAGGGGTCGAATGGCTCTTTCCAGAACTGCTAAAGACTTAAAGGTTTGTACCATGAAAAAATACTCTAAATTTTTTACATCAGCACCTGGATCTGAATACTTTTGTAACTGCATGTAATTAAAAATTTTGTATAGCCAGTGAGTTATTCACAAAATTGTATCTGTATAGCGCCACCTGCTGTATCTTTTTCCTTATTTCTCCATCCACCTCACTGAGGTGGTCGGCACGCACTCAGTTTAAATATTCAATTGCCACCATGTCACAACCAGACAGCTGAAAAGCTCTGACAGAAGCCTTTCAGAACCTCCTCCTTGAGTTTTCTTTGTTGTGCTGTTCAGTTCCTCATCTCGTTAGCCTCTCTCAGCTGTCATGTAGTTGGACTGATTGCTTCCCTTTTAAATTCCTCCCCATAATGCATTACTGGGCGGCTTATACTTCTTCCTGGAGTGTGTGTGCATGCTGATCCTGTTTCCCAGTCTGCTACAGAGTTAAGTGCTGTACATTTATCTGTTATTTTCTGTTTGCTGGATCCCAGGTGACCCTGACTCCCTCCGTGTCTGGTGTAGGGAGCCGGTGGTCGTGTCCCCTCACTATTGTAGGGTGTTCAGGGGTTATATAGTCGAGGTACGTGGATATGCAACCATCCACCTTTGGGATCTTTGCATAGGCTGAGCAGCCAGGGAAAGTGCTAGGTCTTGTGCAGGGGTCTCCCTTTTGGTTCCTTAGCTTTGGATCCAGTGAGTCATATATGCATGTTGCTTTGTCTTGTTTCCTGTACACCGTCCGTGACATTATAAGCCGCCAAAACCGTCTCAAGCATGGATCCGGTTTCACTTTTGGCTGAACGCTTCCAGGGTCTTTCATTGGAGGTAGCTGATCTCCGTAAGACTTTTTCTCAGCTTCAAGTGACCGGTTCAGCTTGCGTTCATGGAGTTTGTTCTGAGCCTAAGATCTCGCTCCCGGATACGTTCTCCGGGGGTAGTGAGAATTTTGTGCGTTTTAGAGAGGCTTGCAAACTCCATTTTCGCCTTCTTCCCCATTCCTCTGGTGATGAGGAACGGAGGGTGGGGATCATTATATCGCTGCTCAGGGGTAACGCTCAGTCTTGGGCCTTTTCGCTGCCGGAGGGGGCACGGCCTCTCCGTTCAGTGGATGAATTCTTTTTAGCCCTGGGTCAGATATATGATGATCCGGATCGTATTGCTCTGGCTGAGTCTAGACTACGTCTATTATGCCAGGGTAAACAATCCGCAGAGATATACTGCTCAGAATTTCGGAGATGGGCAGCTGATACTGGTTGGAATGATGCTGCACTCCGAAGTCAATTTTGCCATGGTCTTTCAGAGGGATTGAAAGATGCATTTGCCTTTCATGAGAGGCCTATTTCTTTGGACTCTGCTATGTCTCAGGCCGTTCGTATTGACAGGCGTCTTAGAGAGAGAGGAGAGATGTCTCCTTCCTGTCATACTCAGTCCCAGGACAGTGCAGCGGTCTCATTCTGTGCGCAGGGGTCTCGGTCGCTGTCAGCCCCTTCTGAGCAGGAGCCCATGCAGCTGGGGTTGATTGCTTCTGACAATAGAAGATTCAGCTCGCATGGGAGGGTTTGTTTTTGTTGTGGAGGTATAAATCATTTGGCAAATGTTTGTCCCTCTAGGAGATTCAGGCAGTTTTCTGGGAGTAATAAAGAAACAAACAGGAAAAAATCTTTTAAAAATGTTCCGTCTGTTACTATTGGCAGGGTTGAGGCGGAAATTGAAGGTTTTCCGTTTGCTTGTAGTTCCCGTTTTGTCCTGCCTGCTAGGGTGGCGCTAGAGAGCAAGAGCATTTTTTGTGAGATTTTTGTGGATAGTGGAGCAGCTGTCAATCTCATTGATAATCAATTTGCAATAACTCATGGTTTCCAGGTGCGCACTTTGGGAAAGGATATTCCTGTTTTTGCTATTGATTCCGCTCCACTTTCTCAGAAATCATTAAAGGGCATAGTTCACAATATCCGTTTAATTGTGAGTGATGCTCATGTTGAGGATGTGTCATGTTTCGTCCTTAGCGGTTTGCCTACTCCTCTAGTGTTGGGGCTACCCTGGCTCACTAAACATAACCCCACCATTGATTGGCAAGCGAGGCAAATAAATGGTTGGAGTGACTTTTGCAGAGAGAATTGCCTCACGACATCTGTTTCTGAGGTTGCTACTAAGACTGTACCATCTTTTCTCTCTGAATTTTCGGATGTCTTCTCTGAGAGTGGAGTTCAGGATTTGCCCCCGCACAGGGAGTACGATTGCCCTATTAATCTCATCCCAGGCGCCAAACTGCCTAAATCTCGTTTATACAATCTTTCCCAACCTGAGAGGATCGCTATGCGTGCTTATATCTCTGAGAGTCTGAGAAAAGGACACATACGACCCTCGAAGTCACCTGTTGCCGCTGGTTTTTTCTTTGTTAAGAAAAAAGATGGTTCTTTAAGACCTTGTCTGGATTTCAGGGAGCTGAACAGTATCACTATTCGTGACCCTTATCCGCTTCCTCTGATCCCGGACCTGTTTAACCAGGTTGTTGGGGCTAAAGTCTTTTCCAAATTAGATCTAAGAGGGGCATACAACCTGGTCAGGGTCAGAGAAGGAGACGAATGGAAGACGGCCTTCAATACCCCTGAGGGCCATTTTGAGAATTTGGTTATGCCTTTTGGTTTGATGAATGCCCCAGCCGTTTTTCAGCATTTCGTGAACAGCATTTTTTATCATTTGATGGGAAAATTTGTATTAGTGTATTTGGATGACATTTTGATTTTTTTCTCCTGATTTCAAAACTCATAAGGAACATTTACGTCAGGTCTTGCTCATCCTGCGGGAGAATAAATTATATGCGAAACTGGAAAAATGTGTGTTTGCGGTTCCAGAAATTCAATTTCTGGGGTTTCTTCTCTCCGCTTCTGGTTTTCGCATGGACCCCGAGAAGGTCCGCGCTGTGCTTGAGTGGGAGCTTCCTGAGAATCAGAAGGCGCTGATGCGTTTTTTGGGCTTTGCCAATTATTACAGGAAGTTTATTTTGAATTATTCCTCTATTGTTAAACCACTCACTGATATGACCAGAAAGGGGGTAGATTTTTCTTCTTGGTCAGTAGAGGCGCGTAAGGCTTTTTCTAATATCAAGGAGAGTTTTGCTTCCGCTCCCATCTTGGTGCAACCTGATATTTCTTTACCCTTCATAGTTGAGGTTGATGCTTCTGAGGTGGGTGTGGGGGCGGTCTTGTCTCAGGGTTCCTCTCCTGCCAAATGGCGACCGTGTGCCTTTTTCTCGAAAAAACTCTCCTCCGCAGAGAGAAATTACGATGTGGGAGATAGGGAATTGTTGGCCATCAAGTTGGCTTTTGAGGAATGGCGCCATTGGCTAGAGGGAGCCAGACACCCTATTACCGTATTTACTGACCATAAAAATCTGGCCTACTTGGAGTCAGCCAAGCGTCTGAACCCGAGACAGGCCAGATGGTCTTTGTTCTTTTCTAGGTTTAATTTTGTTGTCACGTTCCGCCCTGGAGTTAAGAATGTGAAGGCAGATGCCCTGTCACGTTGTTTTCCGGGAGGCGGGAATTTTGAAGACCCGGGTCCCATTTTGGCTGAAGGTGTGGTGGTCTCTGCTCTTTTTTCTGAATTGGAGGCAGAGGTGCAGGCAGCCCAGTCAGAGGCTCCTGATCTTTGTCCTCCTGGGAGGTTGTTTGTGCCTCTCGCTTTAAGACACAAGATTTTTAAGGAACACCACGATACGGTCCTTGCTGGGCACCCGGGGGCAAGAGCCACACTGGATCTCATCGCTCGGAGATTCTGGTGGCCTGCGCTTCGTAAGTCGGTTGAGGGTTTTGTGGCAGCCTGCGAGACTTGCGCTCGTGCCAAAGTCCCTCATTCACGGCCATCAGGTCCTCTCCTTCCCTTACCCTATTCCTTCCCGTCCTTGGACACATCTGTCCATGGACTTTATAACGGACCTGCCTCGTTCCTCGGGGAAGACTGTGATTCTGGTGGTGGTGGACCGTTTTAGCAAAATGGTGCATTTCATCCCTTTTCCTGGTTTGCCCAATGCTAAGACGCTGGCGCAGGCATTTATTGATCACATTGTCAAATTGCACGGTATTCCTTCAGACATAGTCTCTGATAGGGGCACGCAGTTTGTTTCCAGATTCTGGAAGGCTTTCTGTTCTCGCTTGGGGGTTCGGTTGTCATTCTCTTCTGCTTTCCACCCGCAGTCGAATGGCCAGACAGAGCGCGTCAATCAGAATCTGGAGACATATCTGCGCTGTTTTGTGGCGGAGAATCAGGAGGATTGGTGTTCTTTTTTGTCCCTTGCTGAGTTTGCTTTAAATAACCGTCGTCAGGAGTCCTCTGATAAGTCACCATTTTTTGGTGCATATGGGTTTCATCCGCAGTTTGGGACTTTCTCGGGAGAGGGGTCTTCTGGTTTACCTGATGAGGACAGATTCTCCTCGTCTTTGTCATCTATTTGGCAAAAGATTCAGGATAATCTAAAGAGCATGAGTGAGAGATATAAGCGTGTGGCAGATAAGAGACGTGTGCTTGGTCCGGACCTGAATGTTGGTGATCTGGTGTGGTTGTCTACCAAGAATATCAAATTGAAGGTTCCCTCCTGGAAGTTGGGTCCTAGGTTTATTGGGCCTTACAAAATCCTGTCTGTCATCAATCCTGTTGCCTACCGTCTTGATCTTCCTCAGACTTGGAAGATCCATAATGTTTTTCATAAGTCCTTATTGAAACCTTATGTTCAACCCATTGTACCCTTCGCCTTTGCCTCCTCCTCCGATTATGGTTGATGGGAATCTTGAATTTCAGGTCTCTAGGATTGTGGATTCTCGTCTTGTCCGCGGTTCTCTTCAGTACCTTGTTCATTGGGAGGGTTATGGTCCTGAGGAGAGGATGTGGGTCCCAGTGACGGACATTAAGGCCTCTCGTCTCATCAGGGCTTTCCATAGGTCCCATCCTGAGAAGGTGGGCTCTGAGTGTCCGGAGTCCACTCGTAGAGGGAGGGGTACTGTCACAACCAGACAGCTGAGAAGCTCTGACAGAAGCCTTTCAGAACCTCCTCCTTGAGTTTTCTTTGTTGTGCTGTTCAGTTCCTCATCTCGTTAGCCTCTCTCAGCTGTCATGTAGTTGGACTGATTGCTTCTTTTTAAATTCCTCCCCATAATGCATTACTGGGCGGCTTATACTTCTTCCTGGAGTGTGTGTGCATGCTGATCCTGTTTCCCAGTCTGCTACAAAGTTAAGTGCTGTACATTTATCTGTTATTTTCTGTTTGCTGGATCCCAGGTGACCCTGACTCCCTCCGTGTCTGGTGTAGGGAGCCGGTGGTCGTGTCCCCTCACTATTGTAGGGTGTTCAGGGGTTATATAGTCGAGGTACGTGGATATGCAACCATCCACCTTTGGGATCTTTGCATAGGCTGAGCAGCCAGGGAAAGTGCTAGGTCTTGTGCAGGGGTCTCCCTTTTGGTTCCTTAGCTTTGGATCCAGTAAGTCATATATGCATGTTGCTTTGTCTTGTTTCCTGTACACCGTCCGTGACACACCAGTAATAATTAGTGTTAGAACCTGTGGCAGTTACAGGGAAAAAGCTACAGCAATGAATGGAGGTGTGATAAATGGATGGCATTTGCAGTAGCAAGCCATATCTGTTGTGTGATTTAGGAGTGTGCCATATGTAATGAATAAAGGTTGCAGGTCCTGTGGCGTATACTATTTGTCATATGAATATATTGTGTGATTTTTATGTCCTGCAATCTCGGTGTGTGATATGTCTTTAGTAATATTAAAGGGGTTGTCTCACTTCAGAAAATAGCATTTATTATGTAGAGAAAGTTAATACAAGGCACTTTATACACTGCTCGTTTGCATGGTTACGACCACCCAGAAATCCAACATCGGTGGCCGTGCTTGTACACTATAGAAAAACGTGCTGGCCTATTTACGCTCCTATGGTCCCAGCCACCTGAGAAGCTGGTGCTTTTTTGTATAGTGTGCAAGCACGACCACCACTGCTGGATTGCCCCATGGAAACAAGAAGCGTATAATGTGATGGAAAAATGAGTCCACCCAGCAAAGGAAGCAATATGGACAATCACAATACATTAGTAAGTGCTTTTTAGTAACTTTCTCTGCATGATAAATGCCACTTGCTGAAGTGAGAGAACCCCTTTAATAGAGTCCCTCCGTCTGCCCCCTACATATTTCCTGTAATTAGATTGTGTGTAAAGTATTCTTTGTATAATGCTGTATTGATCCTTAGAACAATGAAATCTGTACATTGCCACCCGGTCTGGAAACCTATGTGTGCTAAAAAGGGAGAGCATTGGAGCATGAAATTGACAACCCCTTTAAGTGGAGAGAGCTGTATACAAACACTGCCACCTCTCCACTAAAGTCAGTGCAACTCAATCAGTCAATTTCCCCCAAACAATGCTCCCCCATTAGACATTTATAGCCTATCCTATACATATGCTGTAAATACTTCAGATGGATAAACTTATTTTTAAAATTTGGGTTACTGGGCTAAGAGAGAGAGGTACAGCAAACAAAATATTATTTTCTCCCTGTACTACACCCTTTAAATTATATATTCCCTTAAAGGGACACTTCCATCTCAAAAGGGGATTTTTTTTAAACTAAATATTTATGGAAAACACATTTTTAAAGAATTTTTTTATTTTTTCATTTTGGTAGTGCTATACTTCTGAGTATAATACACAAATATTGTACATGTGTGTGTGTGTATGTATATGTGTATATATATATATATATATATTATATTCCATTGTCAGTTTATTGCTGCTTTGAGGGGAAGGTGTCATCTAATGGGTTATCCTCATGATGATAGTAGGTGTAGAATTAGGGTGACAGCTCTAGTGCTCTCTTGTTAGGCCTAGATAAAGATGCCCATAGAAGCGCAATGCATTGATTAGTGTAGTATGTGATGCTCCAATTGAGTCACTACGGAGGAGGGGGGGGGGTGTAAGGTGGGTGCTGTCTCATGGTCGCAGTGATGGTCTGACTTAGACAGTTAAAGCCATACTGTTTGTGGTGCTAAATGATTAACAATAGGAAGTTAAAGAACAAGGACAGGAAGTAGAAGACGTGGAGTGATTACAAAAACTTGTATCCAGTAAACCATCTGCCCGTTTTGTTATTTAAAAAAAAAAAAAAGACATAAAATATTCAGATATAGGCTGTTTGTGGGTGATTTAAAAAAAATGATGAAAATATATCCCTTTTATGTTGCTCAGCATCAGAAGCTAATCTATCAGAAAAGACCCATTTCAGAGGTGGAATGCACATTTTAAGTGGCACACAATAAATCTGCTCAATGCATAAAAAAAAATCAGAGCCTTCCACTACGTATTACCGAGATTATATTCGAAGTGATTATATTATAATCATGCTGCATAAATATGATGATTCAGATACACTAAATGTCATCAGATAAAAGAAACTTTTAGATAAGGGAAGCACTCCTTCCTAAACCATACAGTGAGATGGAAAATTGGCGGCAGCGTCTCAGCGTTTAACATTTTGTTATACTTGGGGAAAAAAGTATTAAGCTTGACATTTTCGTCTCTGTGACAAATCCAATTTCATCATTACATTCTGAGCTCTGCATCGTACATTGGAGGGAACCATCTACAATTTAGATTCACTGGAATAGCTGTGCTTCTATAGAATTACAATTACAGAAGTCAGAGCTAGAATGAGGACTTTACATCCGGGTACTTAGGCCCCAATTATTTTGACAGCTCAACCAAAGGTCTACAGAAGAAAAATATGCTCATGATTTTGTGCCGTGTAAACCGGACTCCCCCTCCTCTGACATATCCCATCAGTAAGTGATTTGCCCTCGGGGTTGCCCATGTTAAACCTTACAGGTGCATCCCAATAAATTACAATATCATCAAGTTAATTTATTTCTGTAATTCAATTCAAAAAGTGAACCTCATACAGTATATTCTATAGATTCATTACACACAGAGGGATCTATTCCAAGCCTTCATTTATTTTCTTTTTTTTTTAACTCGTTTTATTGAATAAGAGTAACAAGGCACATACATGGTATAGACATATGCATACAGTATAATCTCTTACAGCAGCCAATATCAAATATAATGAGACCGTTCCTGAGTATAAGACAGTACAGTACAATAAAGTAAAATTATACAATTCTATAAGTGTCCTCACCAATCCTTTCGCAAGTGTAATATGGACAATCAGCGCATTAAAGTAAGTTAAGAAAACCATGAGGCGTGTATGAAGTTTAGTTGCTGTACCACTCTCAAGGGTTAACTGACCTTACAGAGTCAGCCGAGGTAGTCAGAGTAGAGTCACACCACATACCCCAAACTTTCTGAAATTTGTCAGGACACTTTTCTATTCACATATAGTACTTTTTCTAACGGGATGATCTGATTCACTAACCTCTTCCAAATTTTAATGTAGGAAGTTCCTCCGCCATCCACTTGAGGGCTATTACTTTGCGGGCCATAAACAGGGATTCACTGAGAAGTATTTTATTGTAGTGTGTCCACCCGTCATGATCCAATATGCCTAACAGACACACCTTGGGGCATAGTGGTATTGGGCCCATACCCAATGATGACAATACTCCGAGTATGTCCTGCCAATATGATCTGATATGGGAGCATTCCCACATCATGTGCCAGAAGTCAGCATTATGGTATGAACATCTAAGACAAGTAGGTTGAGGCATCCTCCCCATCTTATGCAATCTGGTAGGAGTTAAATAATTACGGTGCAATATGTACAATTGTATGAGTCTATTGTTAACCGAGGGGGATACAGAAGTGACAGCCTCCATCGCATCCGTCCATTCCTCTGCAGTAAGATGGGGGATATTTACTCTTCCACCTGGCTTCGGCTAGAATGGGCTATGAGGACATCCGCAATCCCAACAGGTAAGTGTAAAGGGCTGATATTATGCCCCTAGGTCCTTGTGACTTTATAACTCTGATTAAGGGGTAGGAGGAGATGGCTTTATTGCGGTCTCTAAACTGTTCCTGCAAAGCGTGCCTAACCTGCAAGTATCTAAAAAAAAATTGGGTACGTTCTAAGCCAAATTTCTCCTGAATTTGGGAAAATGAACACAGAATACTATTCTGATATAAGTCTCGCAGCGCAGTTATCCCTAAAGACACCCAGACTTGAGTTCCCTCTATGGTCTGTAAGTGGGGGAGCAATGGATTATCCCACAAGGGTATATCATCTGCCCAGTCCTGATAACGACGCAATTTGGAGTCTCTCCAAACTTGATGTGCCAGCTTATGAATCTGTAATAATTTCCCAGACAACGATTCAGTCCCTTCTAGCACTGGCCATAGATTGGACAACTCCAAATACTGTTGCAAATAATATTCCATATTCATAAGGGGCTGCCCATTTACCCAACCAGCTAGAAATTTCAACTGACCCGCAAGGAAGTATAAATGAAAATCCGGTAGTGCCGCCCAACCACCCAGCATCTTGGAGCGCTGCAACGTATGTAAGGCTAGTTTATGTCTGGCTTTGCCCCAGATAAATTGGACCATTAAGGAGTGAAGGCAATCGAAAAAGCTCCTAGGTATTGGAGTACAGGCATGCTCCAACAGATATAACCAGGGGAGGACTGGCAGCCTTAGTCCTGGGGGGCAAATCTAGTCAAGTGGCCCATTTTTAGCCCCGCCCATCATTAAAAGCCCCTCCTACATATAATAGGCCACTCCCAACACACACTGTACAGCTGACATTTTATAGTTGCGGCCTGTCTCTACACATCATACGGAGAGGGGAGGCCGTCCTGGCTGCACTGCCTGCTTATATAACAAGCTACAGCCAGGAAGCTCCTCCGCTCTCCTCCCTCCCCAGATCCTGCTCAAGGCCTGTGGTTCCCCCCACCATCTGCCACCCGCCCGTGGCCTGCTGCCCCCTTTCGTCATCCTCACCCAGTTCTGAATCCTCCTTCTGCAAATGGCAGGAGGAGGAGCCGGAGCATCTCCTCTCCTACATAGCACCACATACCTCTTACATCCAGTGATGTCACCTTTGTTGTAGACGTTCTCTTTCCTCATCTTCTCCATTCAGACCAGACCGCCATGATGATTTTTCTGCCATCTCCCTTCACTGCAGAGATTGAGAAACAGACATTAGTTTCCTGCCACCCCCAATACTATACTGCAGAAACAGTCCCCCTGGAAATACAAACTACCACACAGATAGTGCCCCCAATACTGTACCCGCTATGCCCCCAATACTATACTGCAGAAACAGTCCGCCTGGAAATACTACTACCCCACAGATAGTGCCCCCTTAAACAATTATTGGCACACAGCGCTCTAAAAAATAACTGCGCCCAGACACTAATAGTATAAAGATAATGTCCCCCAAAAATAATTGTGCTAAGCTGATACTATGCCAGGGTGCCCCCAAAGTAACAATGCTCCCCAAAATCCCACCAATAGAAATAATTCTCTGCCAGAGCACACTTAGTAGTAATAATGCCCCTATAGTGCCCTAGTAATCATGTTCTTCATAGCCCCTAGTAGTAGTAAAGCTCCCCATAATACCCCCTGTGAGGAATATGGATTAATATTTACTGTCAGCCATGTCCTCACACCCCCCATTTGCTGACAGGATTTCCCTGCTTCAAAGCCCCCAGCCCTGATTGTAATTTTATGCACCTCTTGGCATGACTCAGTTGGCCAGGAAGACACCCCTCAGGGGGTCCAAGCTTCAAGGAGAAGTTCACACCTCTGTGCAGCAGTTGGGAGCCACCTGAATCTGCAGGAAAACCCCCCAGCAGGGGGTATCTGCTTTGGCCTGGATCAATGAGATTTCCTAGACATATTGGCACCTACCTCTCATAAGGAATTATGAATCACCTGGCCACCGCAGACGCAAACCGGATACATATTTGTGTCCCGGTGGCCACGAGGTACGGTCCCATGGTCTTTGTTTACTCGTACCCAGTCGGGGTAGGGAGATACCCATATCTCCCCATAGAAGCCACCTACCGGTACCAGGTTTGGGCTCTAATTGTAGCCGGAACCCAGGCAGGTCCATTAGTCCCAGAACCATCTCCCTGTGACCCTCTGGTCTGGAGCTATGACCCCTAAAGGGTTTTGTGGGTCATTCACCGTCAGCCCAGAAGAGGGGGAGTTGACCCCTCCCTGAGGCAGGGAGGGGGTGGGCCAGCTCCAGGTTAAAAGCCTGGTGCCAGCAAGTAGGGGGCGTCTTTTTCTGAAGAGGGGTCACATGCTACACATGTGTTTAGAGGGACCCAGGAAATAGCAGGAGATCACAGCCCCTCGTGTGGCCTCCGGTTCCGGACATCGCCAAGGAACTTTCATCATACTTGGTAACTTACTTTCACACTGCTTAATCCTATTGTAACCATATACCCTGTAATCTGTAACCTCAGACCACTGTATATATATTGTCTGTGTATAGTGTGTTATATCTAGTGTGCTCTTATAGCGATTAAATCTATAATTTAATCTTGTGCTATCTTGTATCTCGATCACGAATCCCCACGTCCGTGTTTTGGCCTAGTTATAAGCTACCGCGGGTTGGTTTCTGACCCTATATAATCCCGTTAGCGGACCGGGCTTATATCAAACGAGAAACTGGTGGCAGTTACCCGGGCTGAGTGTGGGCTGTTTTCACTGCGGCAGTGAAAAGGCCCTTCCAGCTTGTTGCCTCTCTGTGCCCGCGTGGACAGGAGGTGTGTGTGTAAACTATACCAGCCTGACCTTACGTGCTCCTCTGGAGGGCGTAACTTCACGTTTTTGGTAAACCCCGTGATCATACCAGGTCTCGTGAGCTCGACGTGGTTGACGTCAGCGGACACGAGGGGTGGTATTCATCACATATTGGTGGCAGCAAAGTGGGATCGAGATACTAGTGTGTGTGAGTGTGAGACCCATACTTCCAGACACTAAAGACGACCAGCAGTAGCTCTTGCTGCTGGAGTCTTAAGATCAGTTCAACACTAGACTGTCTGAGGGCAGATACAATAAGGTGTGTGTGCATCAGGTTGCAGTGGTGTCAGTGACCATCCGTTGCAATGACGGCCAGTATCACAAGGAGCAAATCGAAGGAGATGGCCGATGCTTTAAATGGGGGCGGAGTGGAGGTGGAAGGCGAGGGGGAGCACAGCCAAAACTCCCCAAGGAGCCAGTCGCCAGAGGTGAGGTCCGCGGCGGGCCTCAATCCACCTGCCCATCCCCCCAGCCAAGCTGGCTCAGCTGCTCTCCTACAAGCTGCCATGGACCGTCTCCAGGCTGGAGACCAGGCAGCCTCTGAGCTCCTACTGGCGGCTGCAGAGCGTCGCGAGCAAGCAGAGGCTGCAGAGCGTCGCGAGCGGGCCGAGCGTGAGCACCAGCTACAAATGCTCCAGCTGAAGCTTCAATTCCAGCAGCCCTCCCCAGCCCAATGTGAGTCTCCAGAGGTCCGGATTCCCAAACTGCGGGCGGAGGACTTTCCCCTACTGGACAAAGATGGGGACCTGGACACCTTTTTGTTGGCATTTGAGACAGCCTGCCATCAATACCAGCTGCCAGAGGACCAGTGGGTCAGATTCCTCACGCCACGGCTCAGGGGAAAAGCCCTTGAAATCTTCGGGTACCTGCCCAGCGAGACCATCCTGAGCTATGAGGACATCAAACAGGCTCTGGTCAGGCAGTATAACTTAACCCCTGAGTCATACCGGAAAAGGCTCAGGAATTTGCACCGGGGTTCTACCCAGAGCTGGGCCGATCACATGCGGGCCTTGCTGAGAGCGGTTGACCAATGGACCACAGGATTGGAGCTCAGCACCGTCCAGCAGCTGAAGGAGCTCATCGCCACAGAACAGTTCTTGTGGAACTGCCCAGAGGATCTCCAGCAGTACCTCCGTGACCGGAAGCCAAAGGGGGCCTCCGCAACAGCAGCCCTGGCCGATGAATACACCAACAACAGGACTTCAGAGGCCCGGAAACCTGTCAGCTGGAGAGGGGGTAAGACGCACGCTGCACCTGCTACCCCTGCCCCTAGGCCCAAGTGGGCACCGGCCCCTGCTGCACTTTCCACGTCGGTGGGGGAACCCCGACTTTGTCACCTGTGTAAACAGCCAGGACACTTCAAAGCCATGTGTCCCCAGCGCCCGAGGGATCCGTCCCAGTCATCAACCCGGAAACCGTCCACGGTGTTGTGTGTGGGTGGGGGTGGTGGGAGGTCCCTTGACAATGTTCAACCGGTCACCGTGGGCCAGGCCGTGGCCATGGGACTTAGAGACACCGGCGCTGAAATGACACTGGTACGGCCTGAACTGGTGACACCCTATGATTTACTGCCCGGGAGATCCCTCACTGTCTCCGGGATTGGAGGAGTGGAACCGGCGCTGCCCGTCGCCAAGGTCTATCTGGACTGGGGCGCCGGTCGAGGGGTAAGGGAGGTGGGGGTATCCGCAAATATCCCCGCCAGTGTTTTGCTGGGGACGGACCTGGGGCGGCTTGTGTCTAAGTACGTGGCCGCTGACGCCCCAGGGTCCGATTCCCCAGAATGTGATGCAATGTCCCCCCCTGATAATACTGTGAATGTACCTATTATGCATGTTGATGGGGATGTGGGGGATGTAATGTGTGCCTCTCCCCTCAGTGGGGAGGGGGTCATTCCTGTCAGCTGGGCTGAAGCCCCAGGATGTAGCCAGCAAGCATGCTGGGACCTGTTGTCCTCCAGTGTGGTGACTGGGGGGACAAGCAGGGGGCAGACAGCTGCAGGGGGGGAGGATGCAAATGAGGTCAGGGCTGTCCCAGGAGAAGTGGGACTGCCAGGTGAAGCCTCAGTGCAGTGTTCCTCCACCACTGGGATGTCAGAGGGCCAGGTTAGTCCGCCTGGACTGGCGACTTGGTCGGGAGTTGAGGGGAAGCAGGCACTACCAGCGGTGGCAGTGGGAGTGCTGGGGCCCTAGGGGCCCCTCAGGGGTCTGATGGCTTTCCCCCTTCCGACCAAGTGTCTGCCAAGTCAGATGGAGGCCCAGAGACAGGTCCCAGGGACCTGACAGAGGACGTGGCAGTCTCATCTATTCTGACCACGTCCAGTCAGGGGTTTCAGGTGGCGTTAGTGGCTGACGCCAGCCTGAACGCTCTCAGGGAGCAAGCGGCGCTGCCTCCCTCGGACTCAGACCTCAAGCAGGTGGTCTGGGACCAAGGAAGGCTGTGCCGGGTCACGGTCCAGCAGGGCTCACCGGAGGAGTGGCTTAGGGACCAGCAGTTAGTAGAACTGACAGGGGACGTGGCAGTCTCATCCATTCTGACCACGTCCCACCAGGGGTTTCAGGGGGCGTTAGGGGCTAGCGCCAGCTTGAAAGCTCTCACAGAGCATATGGCACGGCCTCCCTTGGATTCAGACCTCCAGAGGGCGGTCTGGGACCAAGGTCGGTTGTGCCAGGAAACGGTCCCACAGGGCTCACCAGGGGCGTGGCCTAGGGACCGACCATTTGTGGTATCCTATCCGTACAGGGCAGAATTTCTGTGGACTGTGCATGAGACTCCGGTAACCAGATACCCAGGGGCCGCTAAGGCAGAGGCTTGGAGTGGAGACCTAGCCACCCCTGGGGCGTCGGTCATCGAGTGTGTCATGCGCTTCCAGGAAAAAGCGCCGGCCTTGTCGCGGTTGGTGCACGACAGTATGGGGCAGGCCCAGACCGTCCAGAAGCAGGGGTACGACCAGTTAGCTTGTGAGAGGACCCATCACGTGGGTCCGCAAGCATGGATACTGGTTTCGGTACCTCAGACTAAGCTTCAGGCGGCCTGGGAGGGACCGTACCTCGCACACCAGCAGCTCAATGCCAGGATGCACCTGGTCACCCTGGACCACGCCCGGGGAAGGCAGAAGGCACGGGAGGCAGGTGCCCTCCCAGAAGGCCACCCCTTCCGGGAAATGTTAGCAAACAAGCATGGAAGGGCTGCGTACCTGGAGGTCATTGCCGTCTTCGGTCCTACATGGGAGGATCCCCGAGAGCATCTGGCGCAGATGCTCGGGCAGATCGGCCAGGCAGGCTTGACCCTTACGCCAGGAAAGTGCCAGCTGGGCATAAGTGAGGGGCCCCGGGTAGGCAGGGAAGCCTCGGAACCGGAACCTGGGAGAGGGGATGCCAGCTCATCCTGGATCACCCTCCGGGACAAGCACCAGGCGATATCCTTCCTGGGCTCCGCCGGGTACTATAGGGAGTTCGCACCCCACTATAGTAGCCTGGCGAGGCCCCTGACGGACCGCACCAGGAAGAAGCTGCCCTCCGCAGTCGATTTGACCAACGACTGTGAGACGGCCTTCCAGGCGCTGGAGCATGCCCTTTCCAGCTTCCCGGTACTACAGGCAGCCGACTGCGTGCGGCCGTTTATGGTACCGTCTGAGGCCAGCCATTGTGGCCTCAGGGTCAGGCTCAATCCAGGTGACCACCTGGGTCAGGAACGAATGGGAGGTTGGTACGCAGGAGCCTGGCTCTCCGGCCGTACCACTTTGCCATTAACCACCAGGGAGGGCGCGGATGGGCGCACGGGGGAGCACAGGAATGTGCTGCCCCCTGGCGCCCTCTAAAAGGGGGAGGTGTGAGGAATATGGATTAATATTTACTGTCAGCCATGTCCTCACACCCCCCATTTGCTGACAGGATTTCCCTGCTTCAAAGCCCCCAGCCCTGATTGTAATTTTATGCACCTCTTGGCATGACTCAGTTGGCCAGGAAGACACCCCTCAGGGGGTCCAAGCTTCAAGGAGAAGTTCACACCTCTGTGCAGCAGTTGGGAGCCACCTGAATCTGCAGGAAAACCCCCCAGCAGGGGGTATCTGCTTTGGCCTGGATCAATGAGATTTCCTAGACATATTGGCACCTACCTCTCATAAGGAATTATGAATCACCTGGCCACCGCAGACGCAAACCGGATACATATTTGTGTCCCGGTGGCCACGAGGTACGGTCCCATGGTCTTTGTTTACTCGTACCCAGTCGGGGTAGGGAGATACCCATATCTCCCCATAGAAGCCACCTACCGGTACCAGGTTTGGGCTCTAATTGTAGCCGGAACCCAGGCAGGTCCATTAGTCCCAGAACCATCTCCCTGTGACCCTCTGGTCTGGAGCTATGACCCCTAAAGGGTTTTGTGGGTCATTCACCGTCAGCCCAGAAGAGGGGGAGTTGACCCCTCCCTGAGGCAGGGAGGGGGTGGGCCAGCTCCAGGTTAAAAGCCTGGTGCCAGCAAGTAGGGGGCGTCTTTTTCTGAAGAGGGGTCACATGCTACACATGTGTTTAGAGGGACCCAGGAAATAGCAGGAGAACACAGCCCCTCGGGTGGCCTCCTGCTCAGGACATCGCTAAGGAACTCTCATCATACTTGGTAACTTACTTTCACACTGCTTAATCCTATTGTAACCATATACCCTGTAATCTGTAACCTCAGACCACTGTATATATATTGTCTGTGTATAGTGTGTTATATCTAGTGTGCTCTTATAGCGATTAAATCTATAATTTAATCTTGTGCTATCTTGTATCTCGATCACGAATCCCCACGTCCGTGTTTTGGCCTAGTTATAAGCTACCGCGGTTTGGTTTCTGACCCTATATAATCCCGTTAGCGGACCGGGCTTATATCAAACGAGAAACTGGTGGCAGTTACCCGGGCTGAGTGTGGGCTGTTTTCACTGCGGCAGTGAAAAGGCCCTTCCAGCTTGTTGCCTCTCTGTGCCCGCGTGGACAGGAGGTGTGTGTGTAAACTATACCAGCCTGACCTTACGTGCTCCTCTGGAGGGCGTAACTTCACGTTTTTGGTAAACCCCGTGATCATACCAGGTCTCGTGAGCTCGACGTGGTTGACGTCAGCGGACACGAGGGGTGGTATTCATCACACCCCCTAGTAGTACTAATTTTCCCTATAATATGACAGTACATGAAATACCCCCGCTTAGTGCCCGCAGTTGAGCTAATGTCCCCATAATGTATGCCAGTATAAAATACCCCTATATAGTGCCCCAGTAAATGCCCTCATACTGCTCCTCCCCCTTCCCCATAGTGTCCCCATAATATGCCAGTAAAAAAATGCCCCTTAGTGCCCCCAGCAGATGCCCCTATAGTGCTCCTCTCCCCCACAATGTACCAGTAAAAAAATGCCCCTTCTTAGTGCCACCATATGCCCCAATAGTGCTCCACTTCCCCATAGTGCCTTCCATAATGTGCCAGTAAAAAATGCCCCCTTAGTGCCACCAAATGCCATAGTGCCCCCCATAATGTTCCAATACAAAAGGCCCCTTTAGAGCCCCCACTTCCCCATAGTGCCCCCAAATAATGCCCCTATAGTAGCACCAGATGCCCCATAGTGCTGCTCTCCCCTATAGTGCCGCTCTCCCCTATAGTGCCCCCCAGAATGTGCCAATAATTAAAAAAAAAGCCCCTTTAGAGCCCACAGTTACCCCCATAGTGCTCCTCTCCCCCATGGTGCCCCCGCATAATGTGCCAATAAGAAATGCCCCCATAGTGCCAGCTCCTCCAATAGTGCCAGCTCCCCCAATAGTGCCAGCTCCCCCTATAGTGCCCCCCCATAGTGCCAGCTCCCCCTATAGTGCCCCCCCATAGTGCCAGCTCCCCCTATAGTGCCAGCTCCCCCTATAGTGCCCCCCCATAGTGCCAGCTCCCCCTATAGTCCCCCCATAGTGCCAGCTCCCCCTATAGTTCCCCCCCATAGTGCCAGCTCCCCCTATAGTTCCCCCCCATAGTGCCAGCTCCCCCTATAGTCCCCCCCATAGTGCCAGCTCCCCCTATAGTCCCCCCAATAGTGCCAGCTTCCCCTATAGTCCCCCCCATAGTGCCAGCTCCCCCTATAGTCCCCCCCATAGTGCCAGCTCCCCCTATAGTCCCCCCCCCCATAGTGCCAGCTCCCCCTATAGGCCCCCCCATAGTGCCAGCTCCCCACAGTGCCCCCCATAGTGCCAGCTCCCCCTATAGTGCGCCCCATAGTGCCAGCTCCCCTTATAGTGCCCCCATAGTGCCCCCCATAGTGCCAGCTCCCCTTATAGTGCCCCCCATAGTGCCAGCTCCCCCTATAGTGCCAGCTCCCCCTATAGTGCACCCCATAGTGCCAGCTCCCCCTATAGTGCACCCCATAGTGCCAGATCTCCCCCCCATAGTGACAGATCTCCCCCCCCCCATAGTGACAGATCTCCCCCCCCCATAGTGCCAGATCTCCGTCCCCCCCCATAGTGCCAGATCTCCGTCCCCCCCCCCCATAGTGCCAGATCTCCGTCCCCCCCCATAGTGCCAGATCTCCGTCCCCCCCCCATAGTGCCAGATCTCCGTCCCCCCCCATAGTGCCAGATCTCCGTCCCCCCCCCCATAGTGCCAGATCTCCGTCCCCCCCTATAGTGCCAGCTCCCCCTATAGTGCCCCCCCATAGTGCCAGCTCCCCCTATAGTCCCCCCATAGTGCCAGCTCCCCCTATAGTTCCCCCCCATAGTGCCAGCTCCCCCTATAGTTCCCCCCCATAGTGCCAGCTCCCCCTATAGTCCCCCCCATAGTGCCAGCTCCCCCTATAGTCCCCCCCATAGTGCCAGCTCCCCCTATAGTCCCCCCCATAGTGCCAGCTCCCCCTATAGTCCCCCCCCCATAGTGCCAGCTCCCCCTATAGGCCCCCCCATAGTGCCAGCTCCCCACAGTGCCCCCCATAGTGCCAGCTCCCCCTATAGTGCGCCCCATAGTGCCAGCTCCCCTTATAGTGCCCCCATAGTGCCCCCCATAGTGCCAGCTCCCCTTATAGTGCCCCCCATAGTGCCAGCTCCCCCTATAGTGCCAGCTCCCCCTATAGTGCACCCCATAGTGCCAGCTCCCCCTATAGTGCACCCCATAGTGCCAGATCTCCCCCCCATAGTGCCAGATCTCCCCCCCTCATAGTGACAGATCTCCCCCCCCCCATAGTGCCAGATCTCCGTCCCCCCCCCATAGTGCCAGATCTCCGTCCCCCCCCCCCATAGTGCCAGATCTCCGTCCCCCCCCCATAGTGCCAGATCTCCGTCCCCCCCCCCATAGTGCCAGATCTCCGTCCCCCCCCCATAGTGCCAGATCTCCGTCCCCCCCCATAGTGCCAGATCTCCGTCCCCCCCCCCCATAGTGCCAGATCTCCGTCCCCCCCCCCCATAGTGCCAGATCTCCGCCCCCCCCCCCATAGTGCCAGATCTCCGCAAAGAAGAAAAAAGAAGAAAAAATACTTACCTCCATCAGCAGCGTGTGCTGCCGGCTCAGGCGTCGCGATGATAATGACGTCATCGCGCTTCCTGAGCCGGCCTCTGATAGGCTGCAGGCATTAGTGCCTGCGGCCTATCAGAAGAACAGGGGAGGGACACGCCTCTCCCTCCCCTGCCCCACAGCCCGGCCGCAGCGCAATTACATCCAGGGCCGCGCCGCCTGTGGTGATCGGCGGTGCGGCCCTGAAGAATAAAAAAAATGTATTTCTTTTTTTAGACGGGCGGCCCAGCGGCCGTTTATTTAGGGGGGCCTGGGGGGCAATTGCCTCCCTGCCCCCCGGCCCAGTCCGCCCCTGGATATAACCCTTTGGGTAATAGGATCATTTTTATCAGGTTGATCCGTCCCATAATAGATATAGGCAGGGATTTCCAAACTTTGAACTTGCTAGAAAAAATAGACTCCAAAGGGGCAATGTTTTTGGCATACGCCTCTCTTGGCTCTCTAGTAATAAAAATCCCCAAGTATTTAAAATGGTCCACTATCCTCAGGTTATGATAATCAGTGGGCCAATCAGATTTCCATAATGGCATTAGAGCCGATTTGGTCCAGTTAATATGTAACCCTGAAAACTGACCAAACATCTCTATAATATTGATAGAGATACATCCAACCTACTGATGAACAATATGAGGTCATCTGCGTACAGGCCTACCCTGTCCTCTCTCCCCCCACTAGCTCAACACCCGTATATATTCGATCCCGGCGAATACGGAGAGCCAGATGTTCAATGGCAATTTCAAACAAGAGAGGGGAGAGAGGGCAACCCTCCCTCGTACCCCTCTGCAAATTAAAATAAGCTGAGGTTGTACCATTTACTAAGACATTGGCCCTGGGGCTTTTATAAAGTATCCGGATCCATTGCATGAATCTAGGACCAAAGCCAAACTTCCCCATCACTTTCATTAGATACGTCCATTCCAGTGAATCAAAGGCCTTGGCCGTATCCAATGAAGCCAAGGCCCATTGCCTGTCATTTTGGGTACCAATTTGGGCTACGACTTGCGTCCTGCGAATATTACTAGAGGTCGAGCGTCCAGGTATAAACCCAGTCTGATCACTATGTATTATGCTAGCAATCATCTTGTTCAACCTATTGGCAAAGATCTTTGTCAGAATCTTATAATCTAAGTTCAACAAAGATATCGGCCGATAGGAAGCACAGTCCGCTGGATCCTTATCCGGTTTTAAGAGCACCACTATGGTTGCTTCATACAGGGAGTCCGGCAACCTGCCCAACCTCCAAGCCTCCTGCAACATCACCTTGAGTTGAGGCCCGAGGATATCTACATATTTAGAGTATATCTCTAATGGCAGGCCATCAGGGCCAGGGGCTTTCTCATTTGCCAGGTCTTCTATAGCCTCCTGTATCTCTTCTATGGTTATATCCTCCTCTAACATATTGATGTTCTATCTCATCTAGGTAGCTCTCAAGTTCTAAATCTGAATGATCCGCTCGTGATCGGTATAAGTCACGGTAGAAGTCGACGAAGCTCGATAAGATGTCTGGTACAGAATCCCTAACCTCGCCATTCGGGGCCTGTATTCGCAGAACTGGCAGGGCTGATGAGTTCTTATGTACAATATGAGCCAATACTCGCCCTGCCCTATCTCCCACCTCAAAGGCCTGTTTATAAAAGAATAGCTTACGGTTGCTCTTCTCATGTAAGTGGACTAGATACATCCTGCCTTTCTGCAACCAATCTTGCCTGTTTGCCTCAGAGGGATCCATTACAAATCTCGCCTCAGCCTCCCTAACACATGTATTAAGAGAGTCCTCTTTTTTCCTGGTGTCCCTCTTAACAAAGGATATAGATGACTTAAAACATCCCCTAAGATAAGCTTTAATGGTGTCCCACAATAGCAGGGGATTCGTATACACTTCCTCTACCTCCAAAAATACTCGCAGCTGATCAGGAATTCTGTCCTGATCTTTCAGGAGGGTGAGCCAGAATGGGTGAACTCTCAGCTTCATCTTAGACCTCCTCTCCTGTGTGTCATTTAGCCTTACTATTAATGGTGCATGATCGGACCCACTCTAGGGGGCTATGTGAGATATCTGACAGTTCCAGGAATACCTCAGGGGAGCCAAATACATAGTCAATCCTAGACATTGCACCAGAAGAGGGAGTAAAACAGGAATACTCTATGGATTCTGCATGTTTCTCCCTCCATAGGTCCAACCATCCCATCTCTGCAATCCAGGCCGCCAGCAGACTTGGCGTGCTAGAAAGCAGGGGAATCGGATTAGCCGGAAAGAGGTCTATCCGCGGGTTCATAACCATATTCAAATCTCCCAGACACAGCAGCCTAGCATGCGGGTATTGAGCTGCAAAAGTGGCCGCGGTCTGCAGAATAGACATATTAGCAGGAGGGGGACAGTAGATGGTTAAAACCACAAACGGAATATTATTCACATGCGCATGTACAAAAATATACCTGCCATCCGTGTCAGACTCAACCGTGTGTGGTTCCCATCTAATGGAGAGGTTAACAAGAAGAGACACTCCTTTTGAATGGGAAGTACCAAATGAGTGATACTCAGGGCCGCCCCGCTAATCGCCACAGGCGGCGAGCCCTGGTTCTTGTTGCCGTCGGCGGGGGGGGGGGGGCATGGGGGCAGTAGGAGATGAGCGCTTCCATTCTGGAAGCTCTCATCTGCATATTCATCTGTATCACCGTCCTCAGGACAGAGATACAGATCGCTCTGCTGCGAAAGGAAGGGCACTAATCCCTGCAGCCTATCAGAGGCCGGCTCAGGCGGCGCGATGACATCATTATCATCGCACCGCCTGAGCCGGGCAGCACACAGCGGGGGACACAGGCAGGAAGAGGCCTGCATCGCATCACTGCTGATGGAGGTAAGTATTAGTGTTTTTTGTTTTTGTTTTGTTTTTTTGCGGGGGAAGCTGACACCATGGGGGCATCTGGCATTTCTTACAGCCCCATTTTTTGGGGGGTGGCACTCTGGGGGCATTTATTTCTTGCCCATTTTTTGGGGGGGGGGCACTATGCGGGCATTTCTTACTGGCACATTATGGGGTGCACTATAGGGTAAAGCGGCACTATGGGGCATCTGTTGGCACTATAGGGGCATTATTTGGGAGCACTATGGGAAAGTGGGGGCATATTATAGGGGGGCACTATGGCATCTGTTGGCACTAAGGGGGCATTTTTTACTGGCACATTATGGGAGGCACTATAGGGGAGAGCGGCACTATGTGGAATTATTTGGGGGCACTAAGGGGGAGTGGAGCACTATTGGGGCATCTGGTAGCACTAAGAAGGGGCATTTTTTTACTGGCACATTATGGGGGAGAGGAGCACTTTAGGGACATCTGCTGGGGGCACTAAGAAGGGGCATTTTTTTTTACTGGTATATTATGGAGGACACTATGGTGAAGGGGAAGAGGAGCACTATGAGGGCATTTACTGGGGCACTACACTACGTGCAGAATTATTAGGCAAATGAGTATTTTGACCACATCATCTTCTTTATGCATGTTGTCTTACTCCAAGCTGTATAGGCTCGAAAGCCTACTACCAATTAAGCATATTAGGTGATGTGCATCTCTGTAATGAGAAGGGGTGTGGTCTAATGACATCAACACCCTATATCAGGTGTGCATAATTATTAGGCAACTTCCTTTCCTTTGGCAAAATGGGTCAAAAGAAGGACTTGACAGGCTCAGAAAAGTCAAAAATAGTGAGATATCTTGCAGAGGGATGCAGCACTCTTAAAATTGCAAAGCTTCTGAAGCGTGATCATCGAACAATCAAGCGTTTCATTCAAAATAGTCAACAGGGTCGCAAGAAGCGTGTGGAAAAACCAAGGCGCAAAATAACTGCCCATGAACTGAGAAAAGTCAAGCGTGCAGCTGCCAAGATGCCACTTGCCACCAGTTTGGCCATATTTTAGAGCTGCAACATCACTGGAGTGCCCAAAAGCACAAGGTGTGCAATACTCAGAGACATGGCCAAGGTAAGAAAGGCTGAAAGACGACGACCACCACTGAACAAGACACACAAGCTGAAACGTCAAGACTGGGCCAAGAAATATCTCAAGACTGATTTTTCTAAGGTTTTATGGACTGATGAAATGAGAGTGAGTCTTGATGGGCCAGATGGCTGGATTGGTAAAGGGCAGAGAGCTCCAGTCCGACTCAGACACCAGCAAGGTGGAGGTGGAGTACTGGTTTGGGCTGGTATCATCAAAGATGAGCTTGTGGGGCCTTTTTGGGTTGAGGATGGAGTCAAGCTCAACTCCCAGTCCTACTGCCAGTTTCTGGAAGACACCTTCTTCAAGCAGTGGTACAGGAAGAAGTCTGCAAGGTAAGAAAAACATGATTTTCATGCAGGACAATGCTCCATCACACGCGTCCAAGTACTCCACAACGTGGCTGGCAAGAAAGGGTATAAAAGAAGAAAATCTAATGACATGGCCTCCTTGTTCACCTGATCTGAACCCCATTGAGAACCTGTGGTCCATCATCAAATGTGAGATTTACAAGGAGGGAAAACAGTACACCTCTCTGAACAGTGTCTGGGAGGCTGTGGTTGCTGCTGCACGCAATGTTGATGGTGAACAGATCAAAACACTGACAGAATCCATGGATGGCAGGCTTTTGAGTGTCCTTGCAAAGAAAGGTGGCTATATTGGTCACTGATTTTGTTTTTGTTTTGTTTTTGAATGTCAGAAATGTATATTTGTGAATGTTGAGATGTTATATTGGTTTCACTGGTAAAAATAAATAATTGAAATGGGTATATATTTGTTTTTTGTTAAGTTGCCTAATAATTATGCACAGTAATAGTCACCTGCACACACAGATATCCCCCTAAAATAGCTAAAACTAAAAACAAACTAAAAACTACTTCCAAAAATATTCAGCTTTGATATTGAGTTTTTTGGGTTCATTGAGAACATGGTTGTTGTTCAATAATAAAATTAATCCTCAAAAATACAACTTGCCTAATAATTCTGCACTCCCTGTATATAGGGGTATTTTATACTGGCATACATTATGGGGACATTAGCTCAATTGCGGGCACTAAGTGGGGGTATTTCATGTACTGTCATAATATAGGGAGAATTATTACTACTAGGAGGTATTATGCGGAGCTTTACTACTACTGGGGGGCTATGAGGAACATGATTACTAGTATGGGCACTATGGGGGCATTATTACTACTAAGTGTGCTCTGGCAGATAATTATTTCTATGGGTGGGCTTTTAATAATGGGCGGGGCTAAAAATGGGCCACTTGACTGGATTTGCCCCCCAGGACTAAGGCCGCCAGCCCTCCCCTGGCCGTGAGGTGGGTCTCTTGTAAGCAAAGTAAATGTGGGTTATATCCACGGATATGTGCAAACACGAATATTCTTTTACCCGGATCCCCCAGGCCCCTCGCATTCCATGACATTAACAATATGGCAGCCATTTTTTCTGTGTCATCAAGCTACGAACAGGCCTGTGTATATGTCCCCTCGTCACGTCTAATACATACATTCTGCCGCCTACTAAGTGTGTCATACCATATAGTGCCCATACATAATACAAAAACATAAATCTGAACCAACCATGCCATAAACTAGCATTGAAAAACATAGTATGATGCCAAAGATCGGATAATACCTTCCTTGTGGCTGAATAATCAGGGACCAGCATATTACTAAACAGAACATGCCGGTATCTGACCAACTCCCTTAGCACTATATAGGTCGTGCCTGCAGCTACTTCCAATAAGCATTGAAACAGCAAATCTCACGCTGAAAGCATTATGTCATTCCGGTGTCCCGTGTGGGTTACTAAGCAATACCCATATGAGCCACAATACGTCCCGACCGTTAAGGTCTTCTAAGTAAAATAAAAGTGGGTTGCTGATGTGATGCTGTACTTCAAGGAGGTGGCGGTAATCTTCGCATCTTCCTTACGACCCATTCATCCGCCTCTTTGGGATCCGTGAAAAAGTGTGACCTCTCGCCATCCACCACTCGCAACCTGGCGGGGTATGCCATAGAATACGGTAAGTTCATGTCCCGGAGCCTCTTTTTTACAGCAACAAAGGTCGCCCGCCTCTTCTGAAGGTCAGCGGAGAAATCGGGGAACAAAGACACCTTGGCATTTTCGTGCATGATGGTTTGCATCTTCCTAGCTTGAGTGAGAATCAAGTCACGGTCCTTCCAATTCAGCATGCGGGCCAGGAGCGGCCTGGGTGTGGCTCCTGGAGGTGGCGGGCGCGCCGGCACCCTGTGGGCCCGCTCCACTGCATATGCCATAGAGAATGACGCCTCTGGGAAAGTTTACTTAAACCAGGCCTCTAGAAATGCTGCAGGGTCCTGCCCCTCTGTTCTCTCAGGTAGGCCCAGAATGCGCACATTGTTCCTCCTGGCCCTGTTCTCCAGGTCGTCACATTTCTGCTGCCATAAGGAGACAGAACCTTCCAGGGCTTGTATCTTAGCAGGTAAGGGGCGTGTGAGGTCTTCCAGCTCGGAGATTCTCTCCTCTGTACCCCGCACCCTGTCTCTGAGTTGCTGAACATCATGTCTGAGGAGGCCCACATCCACGCGTACCTCCTCTATCTTTGTGGTAAGGGAAGTTTGGCAGACCAGTATCGCCGACATCAGCTGGTCATGCGCCTCTTTCGGGGTAAGTTCAGCCGCCTCAGGCTCGTCAGCAGCTGCTTGCTGTGCCGCTTGACTGCGGGTGTGCTGAGAACGAGGCGTCCCGGCTACTGCGGCGCCATGTTGATTCTCCTGGCGCGCAAATTCCTTCAGCCGTTCAGCAGCGGCTTGAGCTTTACTGGGTCCCATCACCGGCTGCAATAAAAGTTCGAGCTGCTGTACACCGTTTAATCGATCCAAGAAGCTGCGTTAGCACTCAGGATTATAGTCAGGAGCCGGAGCTCAGATCAGGTGCGACCGTTCATGCCGGCCGTTAGCCACGCCTTCATTTATTTTAATGTTATAATAATAAATAATAATAATCTTCATTTACCGTATATAGCGCCAACATAGTCTGCAGCGCTTTACAGTCATTTTTTTTTTTTGCACATTAACATAGGAACAGACAAGTCAATAATTAGAAGAAAAGGAATAAGGACCCTGCTCGCAAGAGCTTACAATCTATGAGGGGATAGAGGTGACACAAAAGGTGTCTTGAAAGTGCTTGTTTTGTACAATGGTCCGGCAATCTTGGGAAAATAGGGGAGTATATATAAAGCTGTGTTAGCCGTCACCAGCCAATATTTGTATTGCTTTTGGGTGCATGGGTGCGGTGGAGAGTTTGGTTGAGAGTCAGGTTCAGGAACTAATGATAAATGGGCTATTAGGGGTGTTAGATCAGGGGATGTGATAGGCCACCCTAAAAAGATGTGTATTTAGGGAGCACCTAAAACTGTGTATATTGCGATTGAACCTAATTTCTTTGGGTAGGACATTCCAGCTCAGGAGAAGTCTTGGAGCCGGAAGTAAAAGGTTTGGATTATGGTAGATGTCAGTCGTAAGTCGTTTGCAGAGCGTAAAGCAAGGGTAGGATGGTAGACAGAGATGAGGGAAGAGATGTAGGCGGGGGTGCAGCACGGTTGAAGGCGTTGTGGGTAAGAGTGAGCAGTTTAAATTGGATTCTGTACTGTATGGGCAACCAATGCATGACTAGCACAGGGCGGAGGCATCGGCGTAGCGGTTGGACAGATAGGTGACCCTGGATGCTGCATTAAGGATAGATCGGAGATGGAAGAGTCTGGTGAGGGGAGGCCAATTAATAGTTAGTTACAGTAATCAAGGTGGAATGGATCAGGGAAACAATGAGAGATTTTGTTTCCATAGTGAGAAAGCAGAGGATTCTAGAGATGTTTTTGAGGTGCAGGCCACATGAGCGGGTGAGAGATTGAATGTAGGGGCTGAAGGAAAGATCAGTGTCAAACAGTGGGCGTGCTGCCTAGGCATGATGATGGTGCCACACATTGAGATGGAGATATCTTGTTTAGGTAGGTTAGTAGATGGTGAGAACACAAGAAGTAAAGTGTTTGAAAGGTTTAGTTTAAAGAGAACCTTTCATTACAATAAAAAAGCTAAACTAAGTATACAGACATGGAGAGCGGCGCCCAGGGATCTCCCTGCACTTACCATTATCCCTGGGCGCCGCTCTGTTCTCCCGGTATAGGCTCCGGTATCTTCAGATTTTTGGCTCAACTGGGAGGAGCCTGCCGGCGTCTCCTTCTCCCAGCGCTCAGCTCATAGCCTGGGAGAAAAAAAAACTCTCAGGGTATGAGCTGAGCGCTGCGATTGGCCAGCACTACAGCCTGGGAGAAGGAGACGCAGGCAGGTTCCTCCCAGTTATGCCGAAAAATCAGAAAATACCGGAGGCTATACCGGGAGAATGGAGCGGCGCCCAGGGATAATAGTAAGTGCAGGGAGATCCCTGGGCTCCGCTCTTCATGTCTGTATACTTAGTTTATATTTTTTATTGTAATGAAAGGTCCTCTTTAAGATAGAGAGGACATGATGTTGGAGATGGCAGAGAGACAGTCACTGTTGTTGTGTAATACAGCAGGGGTGATGTCGGGGGATAAAGTGTACAGTTGTGTGTCATCAGCATAGAGATGGTACTGGAAGCCAAATATGCTTATGGTCAGTCTAACTGGGGCTGTGTGGAGAGCGAAAAGTAGAGGGCCTAGGACTGAACCCCAACAGCGAGAGGTAGAGGAGAAGAAGTGAAGCCAACAAATTATACACTGAAAAAGCAGTCGGAGAGATATGAAGAAAACCAGGAGAGGGTAGTTACCTTTAGGCCATTAGATTGGAGCATGGTGAGTAGGAGATGGTGGTCTACAGTGCCAAAAGCTGCAGAGAGGTCAAGTAGAATGAGCAAAGAGTAGTCACCGTTGCATTTTGCCGTCAGGGTGATTTATGGCTTATAGCTAATGATAACCCAAAAGTCAGTATCTCAGAATATTAGAATATTATCTATAACCAATTTAAAAAATGATTTTTAATACAGAAATGTTGGCTTACTGAAACGTATGTACAATATATGCACTCAGCACTTAGTCAGGACTCCTTTATGCATGAATTACTGCATCAATGCAACGTGGCACTGCTGAGTTGCAGGCAGTGTCAGACTGGGTTGTCTAGGGTCCACCAGTAAAATTCATTCTGGGGGCCCACTGTACAGCTACATGCAAGTTTTACCTGACCCCTGGGGCGGACATAGACAGCGGAGGGCCCCTGTGCAAAGAATGTGCCTGGGCCCCTCCACCCCCATGTCAAATTCTCAACCTAACCTATTCCCTCCTAACAATACATACAGCAATAAAAAACATACAAGGTAAGGCTACTTTCACACCCGCGGCACTACGATTCGTCCGGACACAAACCACAGCATGCTGATTTTCTGCATCTTTTCCAGATTGTGGCCGGATCTCTACCGTACCCCATTATAGTTAATGGGGCTGGCAGGCATTCTGTCTGCATCCAGCAGTGCCAGATCCAGTGAATTCCAGCAGGCTGTTCTCAGCTGGAACCGCCTGCCAGAATCACTAACGCAAATGTGAAAGCAGCCTAATACAGCGCCACATACCTTGTACATCTAGTGACGTCTCCTTAGATCTTCTCTTTCCTCATCTTCTCCTTTCAGACCAGACCACCATGATGATTCCTTTCAGCCGTCTGTTCTTTCTGCAGAGTTTGACAGACAGACATCTTAGTTTCCTATTTTTCCAACATCCTCTAACCTTCTGAACACCCCATCCTGTGCCTGCTGTGTTCCCCAATACTATACTGCAGAAACAGATAAACCCCCTGAAAATACTAGTACCAGATAGTGCCCCTTCAATAATAATTGCCACACAGTGCCCTAAAAAATGATGCCCTGATAATGTTCCTCTCCGCCCTTCCCCATAGTGCCCATATAATGTATGCCAGTATAAAATGCCACTATAGTACTCATCCCCACCCCCATATTGCACATATAGTTTGTGCCAGTATAAAATGCCCCTATATAATGCCCCCCAGCAGATGCCCCCATACTGCTCCTCTCCCCCACTTCTCCAAAGTGCCCCCATGTGTGACAGTATATAATGCCAATATATAGGACCCCCAGTAGATGCCCTCATATTGCTCCTCTCCCCCCCCCCATAGTGGCAGTATAATTCTAATATATAGGGCTCCCAGTATATGCCCCCATAGTGCTCCTCCCCCCCCCATCTGTGCCAGTAAATAATGCCCCCTAATAGATGCCCCCATAGTGCTCCTCTCCCCCCCCCATGTGTGCCAGTATAATGCCCCTAGTAGATGCCCCCATAGTGCTCTCTCCCCCCATGTGTGCCAGTATAATGCCCCCAGTAGATTCCCCCATCGTGCTCCTTTCCCCCCTTCCCTGTTCTGGGCAACAGCATAGTGTTAATAAAAAAATAATAAACTCGCATACTTACCTCCATGACACTCTCAGTGAAGCGGTGCAGGCCTCTTCCGGCCTGTGTCCCGCGCTGTACGGCTCAGGCGCCACCTGCACTGGCCTCTGATAGGCTGCAGGCCTAGTTTTTTTCTTTCCTGATCTGTTCCGTTTTTTGCGGAACAGATCAGGACCAGATCTGGACCCATTCATTTTCAACGGGTCCTGGAAAAAATCGGACAACACAATGTGTGCTGTCTGTTTCCGTTGTTCCGTTCCGCATGTCCGATTTAAATATAAAACTTGTCCTATTCTTTTCCGCAAAAATCGGATCCTGGTACAATACAAAGTCAATGGTTCCGCAAAAAACGGATGTCATTACGTATGTCATCCCTTTTATGCGGAATCCGTTCCTGGAAATTAAATCCTGCCCACAGAAATCACTTATTCACTTTTTTATTTTTTATTTTTTTCAAAGAAATCCAAACAACTTGATTTGCTTTGTCAAATTTATACATGTTTCCGTTTTTTGCGGATCCGCAAAAAACGGATGACATACGGAAACATTTTCAGGAACAACGGATCCGCAAAAAACAGACCGAAATTCGGGATATAGAAAAATACTGACGTGTGAATGTAGCCTAAAAACTGTGACCTCCACAGCATCACGTCCCCTTAACAGTGACCTCCACAGCGGCCATCCCTTTATTAGTGACCTCCACAGTACCCCATCTCCTTTAGGCTACATTCACACGTCAGTATTTTTCTATATCCCGAATTTCGGACTGTTTTTTGCGGATCCGTTGTTCCTGAAAATGTTTCCGTATGTCATCCATATGCCATCCGTTTTTTGCGGATCCGCAAAAAACTGAAACATGTATAAATTTCACAAAGCATATAAAGTTGTTTGGATTTCTTTGAAAAAAAAAAAAGTGAATAAGTGATTTCTGTGGGCATGATTTAATTTCCAGGAACAGATTCCGCATAAAACGGATGACATACGTAATGACATACAAATGTCTTCCGTTTTTTGCGGAACCATTGACTTTGTATTGTACCAGGATCCGATTTTTGCGGAAAAGAATAGGACAAGTTTTATATTTAATCGGACATACGGAACAACGGAAACGGACAGCACACATTGTGTTGTCCGATTTTTTTTCCAGGACCCATTGAAAATGAATGGGTCCAGAACTGGTCCTGATCTGTTCCGCAAAAAAACGGAACAGATCAGGAAAGAAAAAACGGATGTGTGAATGGACCCTTAAGTAGATGGTTCGCTATGGAGGTCAGTGTTAAGGTGCGGGGTACTGTGGAGGTCACTAATAAAGGGGTGGCCGCTGTGGAGGTCACTGTTAAAGCGGAGGGCTCTGTGGATGCTACTGTTAAGGGGGCAGGCCGCTGTGGATGCTACTGTTAAGGGGGCAGGCCGCTGTGGAGGTCACTGTTAAGGGAGGAGGGAATTGTAGAGGCCACTATTAAAGGGGCAGCGGGGTACTGTGAGGTAACTTTTGAGGGAGCGTGGTACAGTGGAGGTCACTGTTAAAGGGGCAGTCACTGTGGAGGTATCTGTTAAGGGGGCCGGGAATGGTGGAGGACCGTTTAGGGGACTGTAACCTATGGTCACTGTTCAGGGGCAGGTGCTGTGGAGGTCACTGTTAAGGGGGCGGGCCCCTGTGGAGGTCACTGTCAAGGAGGTGAGTGCTGTGGAACTCACTGTTAAAGGGGCAGGCTGCTGTGAAGGTCAAAGTTAAGGCTGTGGGCTGCTGTGGAGGTCCCATTTTAAGGAGACGGGCACTGTGGAGGGGTCATTGTTAAGGGGTGGGGGGCTGTGGAGGTTAAGGGCGCGGGGTACTGCAGATGTCACTGTTATAGTGGATACTGTTGATTTATCTTTTAACGACACGCACAAACATTAAAGGAAATAGATGAAATATACCCGTGCAAAGCCGGGTCCTTCTGCTAGTCTATAATAATAAACTAGCTAGATAGTTAAATAATCTACCTGGTTTTACATATGGACATGGGCTAGCTGAGATACTGTATGCTACCTATCTGTATGTAGTACAGTCAGTACTGTGCCATGTGCCAGTTGTGCTGTAGCGGTGACTAGGTGCCCATCTTGGTTCAGAGCCCACCGGGGATTCACCTGTGGGCCAGTCCAAGCCTGGTTGCAGGGTTGCCAACCGTCCAAACATTTCTGGACAGTCTTTAAAAATAGGTAATTGACGTGTCTGTGATTTTTTTTTTGAGGCTGGTGGTACTTTACTAGATTATTTTAGTGATAATTATTATCATTTTACAGCTTCTGGTGATTAGTTCTTATCAGTATATTGAGCTACAGTATAGACATGTATTACTTATCTTTATCATTCATTGTGGTTTTCCAATTTGATTGTAAAAAAATGTTGCCTGTGATTTTGTGATAAGTTGTCTAGAAAAAAGAAAAATTCTGGTGAAGTGTTGTGGAAACCTAGGTTGCTGTGATAGTGGCCTTCAGCTCTTCTGCATTGTTGGGTCTGGTGTCTCTCATATGCCTCTTGACAAGTCTCCATAGATTCTATATGGGGTTTAGGTCAGATGAGTTTGCGTCTGAACCTGTACCTATTTTCAACACAAGTGGAGGACACAAGCCCATCTAAAGGAGACCATTTTAATAGAGAAAGTGTTGCAGCATATTTATCCCTCTAGCCAGAGGAGTGGGTAATCACCACCATTCATGAGTGCACAATAAATGTTTCTTCAGCGCAAATGCTCTAACATTTCCCCATTGCCTTTTCCCGGCGCCCATCAGAATATCACTATTACTTCTACCGTATACCCTTTAGAGTAAATAAACTTTTATTTTTTTGCAAGTTTCTCTTAAATTGTTCTAAATAGCCCCAAAATCATTTTTGCTATATACTTTATTAATTAATTCTGTTGTTTTCCATCTTAAAAAAGGACCTAAAGTCCTGGATTGTACCACTTCTTAAAATGATCATTCTGGTACATTGCTGTACTGGTGTATGGATTTCTGGCTGCCATGGAGAACACTGCACAGGATGGAGCACAGATCGCTGCACCTGCCTATGCTCCCCACATCGGTGCCCTGTACTTGTGTGCCCTGTCAGGGTGGGCCCCCATAATGCTGTTACACATGATTATCACACCGCTAATGGATCTCACCTCTCTATTGAGGTCCAGGTCCTGGATGAGCCTCAGGTTTCCCACCGTCACCTCCAGGATCTCGGCTTATCTCTTCCCATAATACTGGTGGAAGTGCTTGTGCTCCCCCATCTTCTCCTGCTTGATGCTCGTTGCTGCTAGAGGTTCATTTGCATATAATAAAACATCATGTTTCTCAGCAATGCGGACACAGATGAACATGGGACCAACACAGATGCCTTCAGCTGCCAAGTGCACATGGAACAGGTCAGTCAGTGTCATAGGTACAAAACTGCTGACAGATGCCCTTTAATCACAACCGACCCTGAAGTCTTGCACCACTGCGTTTATCGCACAAGGGACGAGACTCGCCAGGCGCCAGTTTATGGCATCCTTGTTCACTATCTCCATGTTTTTCTTGCAAACTTTTCTCATGATTTATTTCTGATTTGTTTAGCCTCTGAACCCCGGAATGCGAGCTGCGAGGGTTCATTAGGTTGTGCTATGGGAATCTGCGGACCATTGTGGCTCTCGCTGGATGATAATGTGCTCTAATTACATGCAGCAACTAATGTAGAGAAAAGGCTGAGATTGCTGTTAACACAATCAATGCATTAAAGCCACTGAAAACGCTGACACCGCATCCAGGAATGACAGCGGAAAACAGGCTGAAACAGCGCACCGGCGACATTAGCGGGGTCACCTTTCTGCAGTGTCTCCTGACGACCCGAGATTGATGCCTTCCACCGTCTGTTACATTTCTTTTGTTGTTTCAGTTCAAACGCCAAACGCATATCATCTACTGTACCGTATACTGATGAGCTTTCTGGGGAGTGACCCTGGTGTAAGCTGGGGGGAGAGGATGAAAGGGTTCAGAAGAAAAGAACATCATATGAATATTTTATGGAAAATAACAGCCTACGGATTGCGGATACCGGCCATGCGCGTGCTGCATTTTGCGGAGCAGCAGGTCCCGCCCTTTGTTAGAAATGCCTATTCTTGTCCACAAAACGGACAAGCATAAGACATGTTCCATTTTCCGGCAGGGCCGTGGGACAGACGTACGGACGGTGTGCTTTCTGCATCTTTTGCGGCTCAATTGAAATGAACGGGTCTGCATCTGATCCGCAAAAAATGTGGAT
The DNA here is from genome assembly GCF_014858855.1 of Bufo gargarizans. Classification (NCBI taxonomy): domain Eukaryota; kingdom Metazoa; phylum Chordata; class Amphibia; order Anura; family Bufonidae; genus Bufo; species Bufo gargarizans. The sequence goes on from NC_058084.1 coordinate 443,284,169, forward strand.
GCAGGCCGAAAATACGGTTGTCTAAATGCCCCCATACTTAGCCGCAAAATGCCGACTGCAGACTCATTGATGTCAATGGGTCTGCAAAAAATGTGTATGCAACATGGACGGTACCTGTATTTTGCGGAACTACAAAATATGGTCGTATGCATGAGGCTTTATTGACATATACAATACATTTAATGCTTACCACCATATTGACTATTTTGGTGCAGTGCCTGTGTCCACCTGCAGGGGTCAGTTCTCCGATTATTGTAAAATCAAAATAGGACAACAGTGGATAAAAGGCAGAGAACATTGCCCAGTAAGCCCTCTTTCACACAATCACGGATGTCTGCTGTCTGTGTTCTCCATGGACAGCACATGTATTTGCTCTTTCTCATAAAACCCTGCCCTTTTTGCACTAAGCCCTGTCCCCGTCAAACGTGTCAGAAAAAGTGTAGAAATCCCAGATGCGTCAATTTGTGTCACTCTGGATGGATATTGCTTTTCAAATGAAATTCATCTTTATAGGAGAACACATCGCTGATCAGATGCAGTCAAAAAAAATAACACTATTACATCCAGTAATTCACATTCAAGATCCTCATCTTCTCCATTTGGGGCAGACCACAATGACTACTTCTTCCAGACATGGTTGTTTCTGCAGATATTGCTCTCAGGTAGTTATGGTAGCGGCTCTGGCTGTAACAGTCACAGTGGCTGTCCTCACACTGTTCCTTAGGTCTATGGAGTGACAGCAGAGCACACCCTTTCTTCCACTGGGGCTCCTGCCTGATGTTAGTCGGAGTGCCCATGATGTTTATTGTTGGTATGGGTGCAAGGCAGGGAGTGTAGAGTACAATGGCCGGCGTAGGGTGCAGGACTCAGTAACCAGGCCAAATGTAGCAGAACAAATGTCTCTCTTTACTGAATTGCAAAATAGGAGTTGTAGTACATCCAACAATAATAAAGCATAAATATAATTCATAGGGCCCCATAGCAAAATAGGTACCCTAATATTTATCAAGCCACTCTCTACAAAGTGACACCGCGCATGTGGCGCTGCCTCCCTCTTTTCTTGTTTTACACTTTCATTCACACACAAGACCTAAAGTAAACAATACAATGTTCATAACTATGAACTTAAAGGGGTTTTATCATCTCAGACAATAAGGACATATCGCTAGGATAAGCCCTCATTGTCTGATAGGTGCGGGTCCTGCACCTACAATAAGAACGGAGCCGGGAAATGAACGGAGGGCGCCCTGCGCATGCGCAGCCGCCCTCCATTTATTTCTATGGGGCTGCCGAAAATAGTTGAGCGCTGGCTCGGCTATTGCCGTCTGCCCCATAGAATCGAATGGGAGCATGGGTCGTGCATGTGCGGTGCGCTCCTATACACTTCTATGGGAGCAGCACTTGGTGGTGGACGGACCCCGGGCAATCCGCGGTCCTCCAGCCACAGTGCTCCCTGCTATGTTCACGTTGTAGGTGCGGGTCCTAGCGGTGGGACTCGCACCTATCAGACAATGGGGGCATATCCTAGCGATATGCCCCCATTGTCTGAGATGGGAATACCCCTTTAAGCAGAATTGAAGGGGTTTTCCAACTTAAAAAAAATAAATAAATTGTGAAATGGTCCCCAGTGGACTGGAAGTGATGTCCAGTCTGTGGGTACAAGACCACTGCATCCAATCACTGGCCTCAGTGGTGATGTGTACAAGAACGGCATGTGAGCACTGAGGCTGAGAATTTAAGTGTTTCTTTCTTTCCTTGCCACAAATTTTTTATTGAGGTCGGACAACTGTATTAAAGTCGGCATACAGATTAAGGCCTCATGCACACGACCGTTGTGTGCATCCGTGGCCGTTGTGCCGTTTTCCGTTTTTTTTTCGCGGACCCATTGACTTTCAATGGGTCCGTGGAAAAATCGGAAAATGCACCGTTTTGCAGCCGAGGCCGTGATCCGTGTATCCTGTCCGTCAAAAAAATATGACCTGTCCTATTTTTTTGACGGACAACGGTTCACGGACCCATTCAAGTCAATGGGTCCGTGAAAGAACACGGATGCACACAAGATTGGCATCCGTGTCCGTGATCCGTGGCCGTAGGTTGCTTTCATACAGACGGATCCGAAGATCCGTCTGCATAAAAGCTTTTTCAGAGGTGAGTTTTCACTTCGCGAAAACTCAGATCCGACAGTATATTCTAACACAGAGGCGTTCCCATGGTGATGGGGACGCTTCAGGTTAGAATATACTGAAAAACTGTGTACATGACTGCCCCCTGCTGCCTGGCAGGTGCTGCCAGGCAGCAGGGGGCAGACCCCCCCCCCCTGTTTTTAACTCATTTGTGGCCAGTGCGGCCGCCCCCCCCCCCCCTCCCTCCCCTGTAGTTAACTTCTTGGTAGCCAGCCCCCCCTCCCTCCCCTGTAGTTAACTAATTGGTGTCCAGTGGGCCCCCCCTCCGTCCGCTATAGATAACTCATTGGTGTCCAGTGGGCCCCCCCTCCGTCCGCTATAGATAACTCATTGGTGGCCAGTGGGCCCTCTCCCCTCCCACCCCCTCCTAATTAAAATCGCCCCCCTATCATTGGTGGCAGTGGTGAGTACCGATCGGAGTCCCAGTGTAATCGCTGGGGCTCCGATCGGTAACCATGGCAACCGGGACGCTACTGCAGTCCCGGTTGCCATGGTAGCTTAGCAATTTGTAGAAGCTTTATACTTACCTGAAGAGCAGCGATGTCTGTGACCGGCCGGGAGCTCCTCCTACTGGTAAGTGACAGGTCTGTGCTATAAGCAATGCGCCGCACAGACCTTTCACTTACCAGTAGGAGGAGCTCCCGGCCGGTCACAGACATCGCAGCTCTTCAGGTAAGTATGAAGCTTCTACAAATTGCTAAGCTACCATGGCAACCGGGACTGCAGTAGCGTCCCGGTTGCCATGGTTACCGATCGGAGCCCCAGCGATTACACTGGGACTCCGATCGGTACTCACCACTGCCACCAATGATAGGGGGGCGATTTTAATTAGGAGGGGAGAGGGCCCACTGGCCACCAACGAGTTATCTACAGCGGAGGGAGGGGGGGCCCACTGGACACCAATGAGTTATCTATAGCGGACGGAGGGGGGGCCCACTGGACACCAATAAGTTATCTATAGCGGACGGAGGGGGGGCCCACTGGCCACCAATGAGTTAACTACAGGGGAGGGAGGGGGGGCGGCCGCACTGGCCACCAATGAGTTAAAAACAGGGGGGGGGGGGGGTCTGCCCCCTGCTGCCTGGCAGCACCTGCCAGGCAGCAGGGGGCAGTCATGTACACAGTTTTTCAGTATATTCTCACCTGAAGCGTCCCCATCACCATGGGAACGCCTCTGTGTTAGAATATACTGTCGGATCTGATTTTCACGATGTAGCTCATATCCGACAGTATATTCTAACATAGAGGCGTTCCCATGGTGATGGGGACGCTTCAAGTTAAAATATACCATCGGATTGGAGAAAACTCCAATCCGATGGTATAAAAGAACTCCAGACTTTACATTGAAAGTCAATGGGGACGGATCCGTTTGAAATGGCACCATATTGTGTCAACTTCAAACGGATCCGTCCCTATTGACTTGCATTGTAATTCAGGACGGATCCGTTTGGCTCCGCACGGCCAGGCGGACGCCAAAACGACTTTTTTTTCATGTCCGTGGATCCTCCAAAAATCAAGGGAGACCCACGGACGAAAAAAACGGTCACGGATCACGGACCCCCGGACCCCGTTTTTGCGGGCGTGAAAAAAAACTGTCGTGTGCATGAGGCCTTAGGCCTCTTTCACACGGGCGTTGCGGAAAAATGTGCGGGTGCGTTGCGGAAACACCCGCGATTTTTCCGCGCGAGTGCAAAACATTGTAATGCGTTTTGCACTCGCGTGAGAAAAAACGCGCATGTTTGGTACCCAAACCCGAACTTCTTCACAGAAGTTCGGGCTTGGGATTGATGTTCTGAAGATTGTATTATTTTCCCTTATAACATGGTTATAAGGGAAAATAATAGCATTCTGAATACAGAATGCTTAGTATAATAGCGCTGGAAGGGTTAAAAAAATAAAAAAGTTAACTCACCTTATCCCCATGATCGTGTAGATCCCGGTCTGTTCTTTAGCTGTCTGCTGAATGACCTTTGGTGATGTCAGATCACATGCTCCAATCACATGGTCCATCACCATGGTGATGGAGCATGTGATCTGACGTCATCAAAGGTCCTTTAGCCACAGCTAAAGAACAGACCGACCGGGAACTAGGCGATCATGGGGATAAGGTGAGTTAACTTTTTTTTATTTTTTTTAACCCTCCCAGCACTATTATACTCTGCATTCTGTAGTCAGAATGCTATTATTTTCCCTTATAACCATGTTATAAGGGAAAATAATACAGTGAATAGACTGTCACCTAGAACCCATGCGTGGAAATCGCACCGCATCCGCACTTGCTTGCGGATTCTTGCGATTTTCACGCAACCCCATTCATTTCTATGGGGCCTGCGTTACGTGAAAAACGCTGAATATAGAACATGCTGCGATTTTCACGCAACGCATAAGTGATGCGTGAAAATCACCGCTCATGTGAACAGCCCCATAGAAATGAATGGGTCAGGATTCAGTGCGGGTGCAATGCGTTCAACTCACGCATCGCACCCGCGCGGAAATCTCGCCCGTGTGAAAGGGGCCTTAGGCCTCATGCACACGACATGAGGCCTAATGCACACGACAGTTTTTTTTCACGGCCCGCAAAAACGGGGTCCGTGGGTCCGTGATCCGTGACCGTTTTTTCGTCCGTGGGTCTTCCTTGATTTTTGGAGGATCCACGGACATGAAAAAAAAGTCGTTTTGGCGTCCGCCTGGCCGTGCGGAGCCAAACGGATCCGTCCTGAATTACAATGCAAGTCAATAGGGACGGATCCGTTTGAAGTTGACACAATATGGTGCCATTTCAAACGGATCCGTCCCCATTGACTTTCAATGTAAAGTCTGGAGTTCTTTTATACCATCGGATTGGAGTTTTCTCTAATCCGATGGTATATTTTAACTTGAAGCGTCCCCATCACCATGGGAACGCCTCTATGTTAGAATATACTGTCGGATATGAGCTACATCGTGAAAATCAGATCCGACAGTATATTCTAACAGAGGCGTTCCCATGGTGATGGGGACGCTTCAGGTTAGAATATACTGAAAAACTGTGTACATGACTGCCCCCTGCTGCCTGGCAGGTGCTGCCAGGCAGCAGGGGGCAGACCCCCCCCCCCCTGTTTTTAACTCATTGGTGGCCAGTGCGGCCGCCCCCCCTCCCTCCCCTGTAGTTAACTCATTGGTGTCCAGTGGGCCCCCCCTCCGTCCGCTATAGATAACTCATTGGTGTCCAGTGGGCCCCCCCTCCCTCCGCTGTAGATAACTCGTTGGTGGCCAGTGGGCCCTCTCCCCTCCCGCCCCCGCCTAATTAAAATCGCCCCCCTATCATTGGTGGCAGTGGTGAGTACCGATCGGAGTCCCAGTGTAATCGCTGGGGCTCCGATCGGTAACCATGGCAACCGGGACGCTACTGCAGTCCCGGTTGCCATGGTAGCTTAGCAATTTGTAGAAGCTTCATACTTACCTGAAGAGCAGCGATGTCTGTGACCGGCCGTGAGCTCCTCCTACTGGTAAGTGAAAGGTCTGTGCGGCGCATTGCTTATAGCGCAGACCTGTCACTTACCAGTAGGAGGAGCTCCCGGCCGGTCACAGACATCGCTGCTCTTCAGGTAAGTATAAAGCTTCTACAAATTGCTAAGCTACCATGGCAACCGGGACTGCAGTAGCGTCCCGGTTGCCATGGTTACCGATCGGAGCCCCAGCGATTACACTGGGACTCCGATCGGTACTCACCACTGCCACCAATGATAGGGGGGCGATTTTAATTAGGAGGGGGTGGGAGGGGAGAGGGCCCACTGGCCACCAATGAGTTATCTATAGCGGACGGAGGGGGGGCCCACTGGACACCAATGAGTTATCTATAGCGGACGGAGGGGGGGCCCACTGGACACCAATTAGTTAACTACAGGGGAGGGAGGGGGGGCTGGCTACCAAGAAGTTAACTACAGGGGAGGGAGGGGGGGGGGGGCGGCCGCACTGGCCACAAATGAGTTAAAAACAGGGGGGGGGGGTCTGCCCCCTGCTGCCTGGCAGCACCTGCCAGGCAGCAGGGGGCAGTCATGTACACAGTTTTTCAGTATATTCTAACCTGAAGCGTCCCCATCACCATGGGAACGCCTCTGTGTTAGAATATACTGTCGGATCTGAGTTTTCGCGAAGTGAAAACTCACCTCTGAAAAAGCTTTTATGCAGACGGATCTTCGGATCCGTCTGTATGAAAGCAACCTACGGCCACGGATCACGGACACGGATGCCAATCTTGTGTGCATCCGTGTTCTTTCACGGACCCATTGACTTGAATGGGTCCGTGAACCGTTGTCCGTCAAAAAAATAGGACAGGTCATATTTTTTTGACGGACAGGATACACGGATCACGGCCTCGGCTGCAAAACGGTGCATTTTCCGATTTTTCCACGGACCCATTGAAAGTCAATGGGTCCGCGAAAAAAAACGGAAAACGGCACAACGGCCACGGATGCACTCAACGGTCGTGTGCATGAGGCCTAATGGTTAATTAACCTTTTTGAATCCTATTCCTGTAAAATCATATTTAACAATGTCATCAGTGAGCATCGGCAGGTATCTCATTGTAGATCCTAGTGAGTCGCCAAAAGTTGCAGTTAGGTTCAATATCTGTATAACAAATATTACTATGCATGGGGCATTTCAGATTAAGTATTATTGCTATTTACCTGCAGCACAAATGTTATTTTAAATTTTTTGTTATAAACGTTACAGTTTCCCCTCTGGTAGCGCCCCCTGTTGTTTCTCCTTCCAGTCCACCTTCTCCTGCATTCAGAGGTGGACTAACATGCTCAGTAGCTTCACTACTCCCTTCCTCCTCTGAGACGGCCAGACTCCTTTCATTAGTTCATCCCTACTACAGCGGTATCTCTCTCTAGACCGTGGAGAAGGAAATTGTGTCTCTGGGGCGATATCTGAGGGACTATTTTATATGCAGGGGAGAAACTAATGGCAATGTATTCTGAGAGATGCAGGTGCTTGATGAGCTGCTGCCCGGCCACAGAAAGTAAGTCCACCAGAGAAGGGATTTCTAAGTTTTACATTTGTGGGATTACCCCTTTAACCCTTGTAATTTTCCATTTTTGCATTTTCGTTTTGTCACTCCCCACCTTCCCATAGTCCTATTTTATTTTTCCGTTCACATTGCCTTGTGAGGGCTTATTTTTTGCGGGACAAGTTGTACTTTCTAATGGCACCATTCACAGTTACGGACAATGTAGACGGAAGTGGGGAAAAAATTCCAAATGCAGTGGATTTGGGAAAAAAATTCCAAATGGGGTGGAATTGGGAAGAAACGCAATTCTGACAAAGGTGTGTTTTTTTTTTTTTGTTTTTTTTTACACTGTTCACTATGCAGTAAAGTTGACCTGTAGCCTTCATTCTCCAGGTCAGTACGGTTACAACAATTCCACACTTGTAAAAAAAATTGTGCGTTTCAATACTGAAAATAACATTAAATGCCTTGATAAAAAAAAATAAAACATTTTATCACCATATTCTGACCCCTATAACTTTTTTGTATTTATGTGAACGGAGCTGTGTAAGGGCTCATTTTTTTTGCGGGGCAATCTGTACTTCTCAGTCATACCATTTTGAAGTTTGTGAGACATTTTGATCACTTTTTATAAAAAAAAATGTGGGTAGTTGAAGTGACAAAAAATTGGGAATTGACTGTTTTATTTTTTCCCCCGTTATGCTGCTTGCCGTATGGAATTAATATTGTTCTATTTTAATTGTATGGGAATTTTCACACGCGGCGATGCCCATGATGTTTATTTTTTTTTTATTGGTTAAGTATTTTTATTTTAAGGAAAGGGAGGTGATTTGAACATAGTATATAAGGCCGAAAAAAGACATTTGTCCATCCAGTTTGACCTGCTATCCTGCAAATTGATCCAGAGGAAGGCAAAAAAAAACTGTGAGGTAGAAGCCAATTTTCCCCACTTAAGGGGAAAAAAATTCCTTCCCGACTCCAATCAGAATAACTCCCTGGATCAACGACCCCTCTCTAGTAGCTATAGCCTGTAATATTATTACACTCCAGAAATACATCCAGGCCCCTCTTGAACTCTTTTAGTGAACTCACCATCACCACCTCCTCAGGCAGAGAGTTCCATAGTCTCACCGCTCTTACCGTAAAGAATCCTCTTCTCTGTTTGTGTACAAACCTTTCCTCGAGGCGCAGAGGATGTCCTCTTGTCACAGTCACACACAGTCCTGGCTATCTAACCATCATTGAACACTTCATTTTCAATATAACAATACAGTGCTGCCACCTAGTGGCCTGTATTGGTATATTCATCTAATACCCTCTGAACCCTGCTTGAGGCTTCGGGCTATTAGTGCAGTGTAACAGGTTCCCCGATCTCAGCGGGGGAATGCTGTTACAGGAGCGGGAGCGCGTGACTTCCACTTCCGGCTTGATCAGAGTGACCACGGCATCTGAGGGGGGAAAATTCATGGCTGATCTCTTACATGTGCCGCGGGTGTCTGCTGTTTTAAACAGCGGAAACCCGGCGTCTATAGCGTCCGCTACACGTTCGAGCGGATGCCACGTTTAAAGACACGACTTTGGCCGTACATGTACAACTGAGGTCCTGAAAGGGTTAATATAAGCAGCCCGATTTGTAAATTGACTTTCTGATTGAAAAAAAAAAGGTTTTCTTTGCTTTTAACAATTTAAAATGTATCTAAAAAATGTCGACTTGGACTAGCGTGTATAATCTGTGAGCATATTTAATTATTTGCGTCTTGATCTGATGAAACCAACATTAGGAGCTGTGAAATTGAAAACGACCTAATTAAACAGCTTCTATGGTGCCACTTTCTTATGGTGGAAATTCGAAAGGAGAAAAGATTAAAAGTTTGCTGGAAAAGACAAACAAAGAGAACTTGGAAGCTCCCTCATTAACGCCGGTGAACGCGGAGCCGCTTGGCTCCAACACCAGCACGCTGCCCGATTTATTTGCTCCAACTCTTATCATAAACAAAAGTGCCTAAAATAATGAAGCCTTAACCCATGAGTGGTCAGAATAATGTCAGCAATTAGTGGTCATTCTGCAAAACCTACATTTAGAAGGGGCTTTTAATGAGCAACGGAACGTCTCCAGATCCATTGACATCAATGGAAACTGATTGCTTCCTTTTTGTAGCTGGCTATTTTTTCTTCTCCTTTAGCTTACAGTAAATGACCCTTTACTTAATCCTCTTAAGGAGATTCTGTCAAAAAGAAATGCCCTATAAGATCTGGATAAAGAAACGTTAATAAATATGTGCTTCACGTTCACAGAGTACTCCAGGCGGACATCAAGTCCTCTGCTAGCTTTATGCTGGTTCCCATGTGATAATGAATGCTTAAAGGGTATTTCCAACCAGCGTCGGACTGAAGTTCCTTCGGCCCGCCAGGGGAAATGATTCTGAGGGCCCACCTTCAGGGCCCTGTTTTTATTAGGAGTCCATTATTGTCAGATCTTGTGTAGTACCCCGGAGGGGCCACTACCATTCTTACACCTAGCTACTGTCTCTAATGGCTAGGAAAGAATGTCATCTGTGTATTTAATACCAGGTCCTCTAACTCTGTGGCTTAAAGGGTAACTGTATTATTATTATTATTTTATGTAATTGGACTGGTCTGACTAAGTTTACCTCAGTTCCCTAGTTAATATTTTTGTATAGGTATTGAATTACCTAGTAATTGCAGCATGTTCTTTCCTCCCCCAGGCATTTCAGTGGTGCGGCTAAAACTAGGTTTCCTCCGTATCCTATCTTCTATATACAGAAGACGGAGGACGTAGTAGTGGGCAGTCCCGAATGCTGCGTGTGCGCTCCAGTCGGACCGGGAAAGTGCCGATATTCGCGATTAAAAATCTGAGATAAAAATTTGCGATCAGCTACTCAGGAGGAGGAGGAGGAGGAGGGCGTGTTTAAGTCGGGAGAAAGCCGATTGGTTGGGTTGAGGCTGCTCGTTCCCGAGATGAGCCAAATGAATTCTGGGTAGTCAGGACCTCCCTTGGTCATAGCCTCAGGGTAAGGACATCGGCGGCCATCTTGAGAAGATAGTCAGAAAGAAGTCTCGTGAGCAGCGGTTGCTATGGACGGAATCCTCTTAAACAAGTGATTATGGATTATCACCACAACAGCAACAACATATATGAAAATTTTATTTTGAGTGAAAATATGACAGTTATCCTTTTAATAATATTGCTATGTAACTTGTGTATTGTATTTCATGCACTGTGCCTGGTTGTCCAGCAGGTGGCGGTGCATCTGGCAGAGAGAGATCTTTAGATAGAATTGAACTTACTATTCCAATCGCCTCCTTTTGGGCATTGTGTCTGCAGCTCCTATGCAGACCGATGTACCTCAATGGTAACAGACTACACACCTTGGTTAGTGTGATCCAGCAGTCATGATCACTTTTTTCTGTCCCTTAATTCTTGCTAAATACATTTGATTCATGAGTAAGAAGTAGGGGGACAGATGAAAAGGAGTATGACTGCCGGGTCAGACTACACAGGATTTCCTTGTAGTCTGTTACCATGGAGACAGAGGACTCCATATGAGCTGTAGACACAAAACAGTAGGGGATTTTTATAAAAATTCATTTGCAAAGTTGCTTCCTTTTTTTTTATTCAAAGTGCATTGGATCATAACGTCTGTCATTTCCATGCAGGACCATGATGCCAGCTTGATCAGAGCCCTACCTGCGATAATACCATCCTGACCTGTAGGGAAAGCACAGGTTATGTTAGGAAAGTTAATAAAATATTAATAAAGTGAATAAAATAAGGAAAGGAGATTCTGATGTTATATTTGTGTCTGCAACATGCAAAATATTTTCCCACCCCAAATGTAAGAAATTATTCCCTGTCACCTCAGCTCCCGGGCAAATGTAGGAAGGGTTACCTAGTGCCCAGAATTCCATGTCTGAGCGGCTCAGGAGAAAGACTTGAGTTATACAATACAGTATATTAAATATGTAAGGGCTCATGCACATGACCGTTGGGGTTTTGCGGTCCGCAAATTGCGGATCAGCAAAATGCGGATACCAGTCATGTGCATTCTGCAATTTGCAGACGGAACAGCTGGCCCCTAATAGAGGATGTCCTATCCTTGTCTGTAATGGGATAATAATAGGACATATTCTATATTTTTAAATTATTATTTTTTTGCAGCACAGCCATGTGGACACGGAATAAACATGGTCATTTTTTATTTATTTTGGCGGCCCCATTGAAGTGAATGGTTCCGCAAACAGACCTTAAAAAAACTGAACGGACAAAAAAAATATGTTCATGCGCATCAGCCCTAATACTGTTAAACATTAACGAACCCTAGGTCTCCAGAGAATGTAGAAAATCCAGCTCAAGAAATGGTGGAAAATTCGTAACTTTATTGCGGCCTAAAATCTTCGACAGAAACAGGAATGTTCGGTTACGCATTTCAGACCACTAACAAATATCGGTCCTTCCTCATGACTAGTCTTGAGCTGCATTTTCTACATTCTCGAATTTACTATTGCGCATCCAGGTGCGTCATCCGTGCTCGACTGGTGAAGAGGAAGGCGAGAGCTGCTGTGTGCTTAATGTGATTCCTAGGTCTCCAGAGATATCAGATTTGAACCCCATAATCGCACACAATGGATAGCACTATTGACTCTTTCATCATTAATATATGCAAATGAGCCTCTAGGAGCAATGGGGGTTGTCATGCCTTCAGCAAGTTTATTGTTAATTTATGCATAACTTTCATACATAGTTAATGTTTTCTGTGTAATTTTCTGTAGATTGTGTAACAGCACCATCTAGTGGCCGTTTTACATACAATTGCAACTATTTCACACTACAAGTTTGGTCTACTTCAGCTTCCATATCTTAGTGACATCATCATCCCTGCACATAGCAGCCATTTTCTTAATTCTCAGTCATCACTGCCTGAGGATAGCACATGGCTTGGAAGCCTCTTGAGACATCCTCTACATCTAAGCTCACGGTAGCATCGCTGGTATGCCACATTACAGTATGTTTTGCATCTGTTTTCATATGTATTTTGCATATCTCTTTCCTTCCCTTTATAGCAGTCTATAGTTAGCAGCTTGTTATGCAGATAGGTAACAGGCTCTGCTTAGATATACATCTGTGCTTCTACATGCATTGCTATATGTCAGACCCCATTAGTAAGCGCATAGTTTTTTTCTGTTCCCCAGTTTTACCGCACACTGATTTACATCCTTGCAATAAAGATAAAGTTGGACGTTACTCCTTTGTCAGTTCATTGCCGGGATAAGGTTTAGCTGTCTGTCAAGCTATGTACCTTCACACATACGGAGGACAGAACAGGGGTGTTGCAGTTACACCTAGAGCTTCTGCTCTCTCTGCAACCGCTTCGCCTTCTGCAACGTCGATCCATAGTGCCAGGCAGGCGTGACCACGTTTACACTACCTGGTCCTGTCAATCAAAGTGCAGAGGGTGCAGCAGTTGCAAAGAGAGCTCAGTCTCAAGGAGTAACGACAACGCCCCCGTTGCTCCTAGAGGCTCATTTGCATGTATTAAACATTCATGTATCTCAGCAATGCGGACACGTATGAACATGGGACCAACACCAGATGCCTTCAGCTGCCAAGCGATTTTGCAACAGGTCAGTGCCTTTTACATTGATGAAAGGGTTAATGTAAAATATTGAAAAGTTTTTAGATTTTTAAAAAACCTTGTAAAATTCAGGCAGGCCTTAATGGCTGTTCGCATATTTCATCCTCTGACTCTCTGGACGTTGTCACAAGTGGACCTGGAGTGGGCAGTGAACAATGTGCTGAGTAGACCTAATGCACCGATATCGGTCCCAGAATAGCAGCCCAAATGTTGGGTAACGCACTTAGAAACATTACAGTGACAGGTCCAGTAATTGCTGCCATGATTGCAGATATTTCAGGAGCCCTTCTTAATGTGTAATTTGAAGCATCGCACACAGAAAACACTCAGTTTTAGGGTCAAATATGCATCCCACCTTTTAAAAAAAAAAGGACTCTGTCCCCTCCAAAATCAGTTTCAAAGTCAGCATAAAGCTATGTAGGGTAGGAGACCCGAAATATAACTGTGGCGAAAATATTATGGTGTCAAGTTGAGTGCTTGGAGCCCTTTCGGGAAGCACTAGGAGCATCCATCAACGGAGGTACCCGGTCGGGGTGCCAGGAGATCCGTTACAATAACCATACATTTCTTTTGAAAATCCAGTCCTCTAATCCTGAGAAATGCTTTATTTTTTTTTATGCAAATAAGGCTTTTGGTGCACTGTGGGCGGGGCCACTCCATTCAGTGCACCTGGCTTCCTCAGCATCATCACTACGCGATTTGCATGAAAAGAAAAAGATGCATTTCTCAGGATTAGAAGACTGGATTTTCCCAAGAAATAAAAGGAATGTGTATGTTTTGGGTCACCTACCCTATGACTATCTGAAAAAGATTTTGGAGGGTTTAGACTCCCTTTAAGGCTCCATTCACACGTCCGCAACGTGTTTTGCGGATACACGGAGCCACGGATCTATTGTTCTATTTTTTTGCGGAAACGGAAGCACGGATGCGGAAGTGCGGATCCGCAAATGTGGATGCGGACAGCACATTCCGGCCCCATTGAAAATTAATGGGTCTGCACCAGTTTCGCAAAATTGCGGAACAGATGCGGATCCATTTTGCGGACGTGTGAATGGACCCCAAAGGTGCATTTACACCAGCGGAGGAGCAGCAGATTGTTGGGAAGGAAGCGTTCCTTCCCGACAGTCGGCTGTTTGTTCAGTGGAGGTGAAGCAGTGCATTTACGTGCAGCGATCACCTCCACAGTATGAGGACGAGGGATCGCTATTGCGATCGCTTGTCCTCATACAGCTTCACTGTTTCTGGGCAGCAGATCTCTGTTTAATCTGCAAGATCTGCTGCCCAGAAACAATAATTTAGGCGCCTGCACTAATGACAGTTTCACCAGATGAACGAGTGTTTTGCTCGGGTCATCGGCCGCACCTTTACATTGTTGGGAATGAGCGTTTGCAGGGATGTCCTTTCCCAATAATCTGTAAGAATATCTGGGCATCTAAATCCACCTTAAGGTCCCTTTCACACGATCGAGTTTTCCGCGCGGGTGCAATGCGTGTTGTGAACGCATAGCACCCGCACTGAATCCTGACCCATTCATTTCAATGGGTCTGTGTACATGAGCGTTGTTTTTCACGCATCAGTTCTGCGTTGCGTGAAAATCGCAGCATGTTCTATATTCTGCGTTTTTCACGCAGCCCTGGCCTCATAGAAGTGAATGGGGCTGCGTGAAAAACGCATTATATCCGCGAGCAAGTGCGGGTGCGATGCGTTTTTCACTGATGGTTGCTAGGAGATGTTGTTTGTAAACATTCAGTTTTTTATCACGCGCGTGAAAAACGCATCAAAATGCATTGCACCCGCGCGGAAAAAACTGAACAACTAAACGCAATCGCAGACAAAACTGACTGAACTTGCTTGCAAAATAGTGCGAGTTTCACTGAACGCACTCTAACCCTAAGTTCACACCTGAGCATTTTACAGCGCGTTCAAACGCTCTGTAAAACGCTCAACACATGAAAACCAATGCTTCCCTATGGGAATGGTTCTCACCTGGGCGTTTTACAGCGCGTACGATCGCGCTGTAAAACACCCGACGCATAATCAAGTTCTTGAGCTTCTTTGGGGCGTTTTGACGCGCGTTTGTGGCCATAGGACACTGCAGTCAATCACACAAACACGCGTCAAACGCGCGTTTACTATTACAAAAACGCGCGTAAAACGCGCGTTTGAGAAATGCTCAGGTGTGAAAGCAGGGTAAATGCATCCGGCCCCAATCCGCAACCCCCGTGTGAAACCAGCCTAAGTCTACCAGAACATAAAGGAGAAATACTACATTCATATGTAAAAAAGGTCCTATACATGTATCTGTACAGATGCAGCAATCCTCCTCTTGATTCTTAACGAGTTAGGTAAACAACGGCAAGAAACTTTGAATTGACTTTTACAATGGCTTTTGTGATGTATTATCACTAGTGTTGAGCGAATCAAAGTGAAACGAATTTCATGAAAAATTAAATTCACCACGAATCCGAATTTCTTCGCATTTCGTGGTAACGAATAATTTTTTCCCTAAAATAGCAGCTACATGTGTTACAAAGTGAAAGTAAGAAGCCCGGAATCGTGATATCGCCCATAATGCCATTCAGCCAGCCAATCAGCAGATAGCCATTCCCTGTGATGTCAGTCCTATAAAAGTCTCATCCCGCACGGTCGCCGCAATTTCACTGTGAACTGAGCATAGGGAGAGATGTGGCAAGCACTAGGGACAGTGTTTTAGAAAGCTTTTAATTGTAGAATATTGGATTGGGACAGTGTAAGGAGATCGTAGGGAGAGTTTTTAGACACTAGGGATATCATAGGGAGACTGCAGGGACAGTGCAGGCTCAGCGTAATCGCCCTGTGCATCTTGTTCACCTGCTGCACCATTCATTCTTAATCTGTTCTGTTATATATTGACTTACTGTGCATCAGATGCAACAGGCGGTCTAATATATAGGTGTATTTATCTAGTACACTTGCTGCGCCATTAAGGCCTCATGGACACGACCATGTGCCGGCCATGCCCATGCTGCAGACCGCAAATTGCACATGGGCCCGCCGTCTGCGCATGCGGACCCATTCACTTGAATGGGGTCTGTGATCCGCAACCAAAGGGCCACACTGCAAAAAAATTGTGCATGCGGAGGCACGGAGATAAAACCCATGGAAGCACTCCGTAGTGCTTCCGATCTGTGCCTTTTCTGCAGCCCTTCGAACAGTGCCAGAAGACGGACCCCCTCTGATCTCCCAACACCCCTGCCCATCACCTGTGCTTGACGACTATCTGTCCGGCAGTAGGTCATCACTACTTAATTCCTGAAAAATTCTCTTTAAATAAACTGTTGTGGAAAAATGTAAAGGGCTTGTGTTACAAAATATATTCAAAATTTTTTTAAACCTGCACCTGGATCTGAATACTTTTGTAACTGCATGTAATTAAAAATTTTGTATAGCTACTGAGTTATTCAATAAAATGTATCTGTATAGCGCCACCTGCTGTTTTTTTCTTTTCCTTATTTTTTGTCCATCTCTGTTCAGTTCAGATATTCAGCTGCCACCAACCATATGTTCTGTTACAAGCTGTGACAGTTACAGGGAGAGAGCTGCAGCAGAAAGGACACACCCCTGAGCTGGCAGGCTGAAGATAATCTAGCAGAGCAATTGGAGAAATGAATAGGGAGATCTCTGGATCCATTTATGGTACAGGGCTGGTTCCAGCTTTGTTAGAAAGGTGTTGTCATGTACTATATGATCTCTGCGTTTCATTTTTTTACATCAATCATGGGATAACCCCTTTAAGTTGACACTTGATGCAACAGAAGCCACTGGAAACGTCTTTTCCATTACAATGCTATCCTAGCATATAGTGCCCTGTACCATCTGTAATGCAGGATCACTCTCAGTAGTGCCATGAGGCGCGGGCTCCCATAGATCTTGCATCGGACACTATATTTTGGAGATGATTTCCCCTAGTGGTTATATACGTCTTTCCCGTTAACATTTTTTGACAAGTCTAAATCCATTTGTATTGACCCAAAAAGAGAATAATTTACCACTTTTCTCTGTCCTCGGAATTTAATTAAAGTGCATGAATCCGCCAGTCATATCTAATTAAGAAGAACAATGCTCATGAAAGTTTAGTGACTTTGGGTCACATTTCCTCAAATTCTTCTGAACGGAGTCTACCATAATTGTATGCGTCTCCATGCCCGAGCCGTGGAACTGCAGCTGTAATAATGTTGCGAGGGTGGCGCAATAAAACTAAAGTCCTGGAAATGGAAATTAGGTTCAAGTCGTCTCTACCAGAGCCATTTTCAGAAATCCTGTTAGGCCTCTTTCACACGACCGTATGGCTTTTTCAGTGTTTTGCAGTCTGTTTTTCTCGGATCTGTTGTTCTGTTTTTTGTTTCCGTTGTGTTCCTGTTCCTTTTTTCCATTCCGTTTTTCCGTATGGCATATAAAGTATACAGTAATTACATAGAAAAAATTGGGCTGGGCATAACATTTTTAATAGATGGTTCCGCAAAAACGGAACGGATACGGAAGACATACGGATGCATTTCCGTATGTGTTCCGTTTTTTTTTGCGTACCCATTGACTTGAATGGAGCCACGGAACTTGATTTGCGGGCAATAATAGGACATGTTCTATTTTTCAACGAAACGGAAATACGGAAACGGAATGCATATGGAGTACATTCCGTTTTTTTGCAGAACCATTGAAATGAATGGTTCCGTATACGGCCCGTAAACGGAAAAAAAAAGGGTTGTGTAAAAAAGGCCTTAGGCAATTACAGTATATGTTCAAGGGGTATTCTGGTAACAACAGGTTGTTTGGTGGCCCTTTGATATGGGGACCAGATTACTCAAAAAGGTTGAATTTGCTGAGTATTAATGTGGCGATTTACTTTTTCAGCTTGTGCTGTGTACACTAGGTCAGCAGTCATCTCATTATCATTAGAGGGCAGGATTACAAAAACTGGCAATATCTCTATTCTGAAACTGTAATGCAGATGTAGCAACTGGTACCATAACATCCGCCGAGCATTACACTACCATGGTGGCTATGCTATTAACAAAGCGTGCATTCTATTGCAGTACATTTAGGGTACAGCCACGCAGTAAGGCTCCCCGATTTAGTTTTGGAAGCCAAGATCCAGGAGGGGATCATAAAAGGAAAGTATACCAGACAGATACCACTTCTCCTCTTTTTTGAATTCACTCCTGGTTTTGGCTTCCACGGCGGCATCAGTAAACCTGACCGTGTGGCCATGCCCTTTAAAGCGGCGTGCTACATCAGTAGCATAGTTTTGTCATGGTAGCAACTGCTACATCTGTAATACAGGATCACAATCCGTGGCGTCCTTCAGGGCGGGCTCCCAGATGTATCAATTGTATTGCATAATGATATTATTTTGTTACTATATGTTTTATTTGAAATTATTTATTGAAATCGCTCCTGTCTCCAGAAATTGGTGGGACTTTCTTATTATGGCGCCCCCTGGTGTTCCTTTCCTCTTCTAGTATGATGATTCTTATTGGTATCACTGCATCGCCCATATACAAGAAGATCCAGATAGGCCGAGGAGCTTCTGAGCACGTGTAACCACCAGCACAGGAACACCAGGGGGCGCCGCAGCAAGAAGTTTAGGCGATTCCAGTTGTTCTGTTTTGTGTGCTCTGTTTTCTTTCCAGCTTACTCCCTACATTGGGCTAGGAGGTTTTAGGAGGTTTTCTAGGATCAATAATGCTGAGCTATCCTTTGGATAGGTCATCAGTATTAGATTAGTGTTGGTCTCCTACCCACACCGATCCAGCTGATTTCTGGAGCAGTGGATGCTGAAGCCAAGAGAGTGTATTAGCCGGTAGCAGACAGCGCCACACACTGTGTAGTGGCTGTTCCTGGTTACTGCAGCTCAGTCTCATACCTGTGAATGGGGAGAGGGCTGCAGTAACCAGGCATTTCCACTATACCAGCGATGACCAACCTGCGGCTCTCCAGCTGTTGTAAAACTACAACTCCCACCATGCCTTGCTGTAGGCAGTGTGGGGATGCTGGGAGTTGTAGTTTTTCAACAGCTGGAGAGCCTCAGGTTGGCCATCCTTGCACTATACGGTGTATTGAGCTGTGCTTGGTTCTACGAGGTGCCAGGAGTCGGACCCCCGCCAATCTGATCTTGATGACCTATCCTAAGGGTAGGTCATCAGTATAAAACTCCCAGATGACCCCTTTAACCCTTGTACTACCCTGTGACCTGTCTAATAGTCTCTTAGCACAGTCCTATGCCCCATGCCGTCTAACCCTTCTACCGTCTTGTCCCATGTCCAATATACTCCCTCATTGTCTCTGCAGTATACCCGCTACATTGCCCTGTGCCTCATGTTGGTTAAAGGGGTTTTCCAGGATTTTCATATTGATGGCCAGTTCTTAGGATAGGTCATCAATATTTGATCGGTGCGGGGATCCAACTCCTGGAACCCTTGCCAATCACCGTTCCCGTGAGTGCTGCGGCCTTTGTGTCACGTTCATCAGTCACATGGTTTAGGCGCAGCTGAGTCCCAGGACTGCAATACCAAGCACAGCCATGTTTTGCTAAGCTGTGAGGAGGACACAGTGCTCACAGCTGAGAATCGCACCCCCACTGGTCACATATCGATGACCTCTCCTGAGGATAAGCCATTAATATCAAAATTTCGGACAACCCCTTTAAGCCATGTCCTGTCCCCTGTGTTCTGCACTGCACCCTCAAGGCTTTCCTCTGTTCCTTTGCATTGAAAGCCAGGTTCTGCCCCTAGGTAGTCTCCATGTTCTGCCCCCGTCTACCCATTCCATTCAGCATTATATCGGCTTTATTTTTATTCGTCATGTGAAGCATTTTTCTCTTCCCCCAAATCGCAGTCCGATCTAATGACCCTTGAAGCATGTCAGCGGGTGTGAATTATTTGGAGACACGGTGTCTTTTCTGCGGTTAGATTTAAGTATTCAGGTTTCTGTTAGAATTGCAGGTCAGGTCATGCTCAGAAAACCATCAAATATTAAGAAGGGAAATTGCATTGGAACGCTGCCCGGATTTGAGAAGTTAGCGAGTACTTACTGGGGTTACTTACAAGGTCTTCATCTGCCTGTTGATAGAAGCCTGAATAAGTGGAGCGGTTCTGTGCATCTCGTCGGCAGCACGTAATTATAGGAGCACTGGACATGATGTCTGATTGTGTCTGCCTCCGAAATAAAGGGGCGCTTTCATAGCCAGGCGGAATTAATTACAGCTCCTGCCATATGAAAGCACTTTGGCTTAAGATTATCCTAATATTTGTCTGCAGTCCCTCTGCCGTGGCAGGTATGTGAGGGGCCGACGCCTGCTACATAGTGGCCCTTGTGCAAGAACAGTGTACGGGCCCCATGATATCCGACTGTTTTGATGGTACTTCTGATACCTGACTCAACAAATGTTGATGTTGCGGCAGTTCACCAGACTAAAAAAACGGTTGAAATGGCCCGGTTGGTTACCTGACTGAAACAGTTGTGATGTCGTAGCTGCCCGTCTGATTAAAACACTGTTATGACATCACTGCAGGATACCTGTTTAAACTAGTTGTGATGTCATAGCTGACTACCTGATTGAAGCATGGTTATTACATCACAGAATGTAACCTGACTAAAACCATTGTAATGTCATAGCCGCCTTTAAACTAGTTGAGATGTCACATCAGACATACTTGTGATGTCACAGCAGCTTGCTTGCTTTCTAGAAAGACCTTTGTGAGGTCACAGCTGCCTACTAGACCACCATAGCTCATCCATGGGCTGGCACCAACAACAAAGTTAAAACCAGTATATGAGCTCCCAGGTTTCCAACTGCTATCCGAATGAGTGAGGTGCTAGCCATAGACCACCTCCACGGTGCTCCAGAAAATCCCTGTGGTAATCTACTAATAATTGTAAGACAGGAATAGCCTTTACATGCGCTTTAATAGCGAGCAGAGACCACAATATATTTGGCCTCTGGGAGAACGGAGTTGGTGGTGTAACGCATCACTGGAATTTATTTTTAAGGGCACTGCTCTTTTCCAGTAGTCTCCCCTATTAAATAAATAATTAAAAACATAGGGAGTCATTAATGAACAGATATACTCCACTTTTGTGGCGTATATCTAGCGCAGATTCTGTTGCACGCCATCTTGCGGCAGAATCTACGGCGTGGGGAAGGGGACTGGCTGGCAGGCCTGTCTCATTTATCATTTTCTACTTCCGTTTTAGATGTAGAAAATGCCGGTCTTAACCCCTTAAGGACATAGGGCGTACCGGTACGCCCTATTTCCCGAGTCCTTAAGGACCAAGGGCGTACCGGTACGTCCTAACTTAAAATCTTAATTCCGGCGCCGCTGGGGTTAATCGGAACGGGATTTCGGCTGAAATCATTCAGCCGGCATCCCGTAACAACGCAGGGGGGGGTCATTTGACCCCCCCGTATCGGCGATCGCAGAAAACCGCAGGTCAATTCAGACCTGCGGTTTGCTGCGCTTTTTGCCGTTTCTGATCCCCGCGGTCCCTGACCGCGGGGATCAGAAACTTCAGAGTGCCCGAAATCAATATTGTTAACCCCCCCCTGCACCCCTGCACGATTTGATGGCGGCGGGTGGTGCAGGGGGGGTGTCGCATGCAGTGGGGGCGTTGCGGGAGGCGGGCGGTGCGGCAGGCGGGATCGCGATCCCCCGCCCGCCTCCCATTGCATAATCGTTGGTGTACAGTGGGTATACCAGGGTGCCAGCACATTGCTGGCACCCTGGTATAAACGGCTGACATCGTTGATGCGATGTCAGCCGTTTAACCCTTTCCATACAGCGGTCCGTACGGACCGCTGTATGGAAAAGGTTAACAGTAAGAGGGAGCTCCCTCCCTCTCCGATCGGGGGGCTGCTGTGCCTTTGCAGCCCCCCGATGGGAGAAGGAGAGAGCCCCCAGACAGCCCCCCCAGAACCCCGTCCTTACCCTTCCCCGTCTGCGAAGTTCTGACCATAACTGAGCAGACGGGGAAGGTTCCCATGGCAACAGGACGCCTGATCAGGCGTCCTGCTGTCCATGGTGCTGAACAGATCTGTGCTGAAAGCATAGACCTGTTCAGTGTAAGTAAAATACAGTGCAGAAACCTATAGAGTTCTGTTCTGTATTTTACAGACATCAGACCCACTGGATCTTCAAGAACCAAGTGGGTCTGGGTCAAAAAAATCAAATAAAAAGTGAAAAAAGTTAAGATAAAAAAAAAAAACATTTATCACTGAATAAAAATTAAAAAAATAAAATACACTACACATATTAGGTATCGCCGCGTCCGTAACGACCTGATCTATAAAATGGTCATGTTACTTTCCCCGCACAGTGAACGCCATAAAAATAAAAAAATAAAAACTATGAGAAAATTGAAATTTTGCCCACCTTACTTCCCAAAAAAGGTAATAAAAGTGATCAAAAAAGTCGCATGTACGCCAAAATAGTACCAATCAAACCGTCATCTCATCCCGCAAAAAATGAGACCCTACTCAAGATAATCGCCCAAAAACTGAAAAAACTATGGCTCTTAGACTATGGAAACACTAAAACATGATTTTTTTTGGTTTCAAAAATAAAATCATTGTGTAAAATGTACATAAATAAAAATAAAGTATACATATTAGGTATCGCCGCGTCCGTATCGACCGGCTCTATATAAATATCACATGACCTAACCCCTCAGGTGACCACCGTAAAAAAAAAAAAAAAAAAACTGTGTAAAAAAAGCAATTTTTTGCCATCTTACGTCACAAAAAGTGTAATAGCAAGCGATCAAAAAGTCATATGCACCCCAAAATAGTGCCAATCAAACTGTCATCTCACCCCGCAAAAAATTAGACCCTACTCAAGATAATCACCCAAAAACTGAAAAAACTATGGCTCTTAGACTATGGAGACACTAAACAATTTTTTGGTTTTCAAAATGAAGTTATTGTATAAAACTTACATAAATAAAAAAAATTGTATACATATTAGGTATCGCCGCGTCCGTGACAACCTGCTCTATAAAATTACCACGTGATCTAACCTGTCAGATGAATGTTGTAAATAACAAAAAAAAAAAACATGCCAAAAAAGCTATTTCTTGTTACCTTGCCGCACAAAAAGTGTAATATAGAGCAACCAAAAATCATATGTACCCTAAACTAGTACCAACAATACTGCCACCCTATTCCGTACTTTCTAAAATGGGGTCACTTTTTTTGGAGTTTCTACTCTAGGGGTGCATCAGGGGGGCTTCAAATGGGACATGGTGTCAAAAAACCAGTCCAGCAAAATCTGCCTTCCAAAAACCGTATGGCATTCCTTTTCTTCTGCACCCTGCCGTGTGCCCGTACAGTAGTTTAGGACCACATATGGGGTGTTTCTGTAAACTACAGAATCAGGGCCATAAATAATGAGTTTTGTTTGGCTGTTAACCCTTGCTTTGTTACAGGAAAAAAAATATTAAAATGGAAAATCTGCCAAAAAAGTGAAATTTTGAAATTGTATCTCTATTTTCCATTGAATCTTGTGCAACACCTAAAGGGTTAACAAAGTTTGTAAAATCAGTTTTGAATACCTTGAGGGGTGTAGTTTCTTAGATGGGGTCACTTTTATGGAGTTTCTACTCTAGGGGGGCATCAGGGGGGCTCCAAATGGGACATGGTGTCAAAAAACCAGTCCAGCAAAATCTGCCTTCCAAAAACCGTATGGCATTCCTTTCCTTCTGCGCCCTGCCGTGTGCCCGTACAGTAGTTTACGACCACATATGGGGTGTTTCTGTAAACTACAGAATCAGGGCCATAAATAATGAGTTTTGTTTGGCTGTTAACCCTTGCTTTGTTACTGGAAAAAAAATATTAAAATGGAAAATCTGCCAAAAAAGTGAAATTTTGAAATTATATCTCTATTTTCCATTGAATCTTGTGCAACACCTAAAGGGTTAACAAAGTTTGTAAAATCAGTTTTGAATACCTTGAGGGGTGTAGTTTCTTAGATGGGGTCACTTTTATGGAGTTTCTACTCTAGGGGTGCATCAGGGGGGCTTCAAATGGGACATGGTGTCAAAAAAACTGTCCAGCACAATCTGGCTTCCAAAAACCATACGGCGCACCTTTCACTCTACGCCCCGCTGTGTGGCCGTACAGTAGTTTATGGCCACATATGGGGTGTTTCTGTAAACAGTAGAGTCAGGGCAATAAAGATACAGTCTTGTTTGGCTGTTAACCCTTGCTTTGTTAGTGGAAAAAATGGGTTAAAATGGAAAATTAGGCAAAAAAATGAAATTCTCAAATTTCATCCCCATTTGCCAATAACTCTTGTGCAACACCTAAAGGGTTAACGGAGTTTGTAAAATCAGTTTTGAATACCTTGAGGGGTGTAGTTTCTTAGATGGGGTCACTTTTATGGAGTTTCTACTCTAGGGGTGCATCAGGGGGCTTCAAATGGGACATGGTGTCAAAAAAACTGTCCAGCAAAATCTGGCTTCCAAAAACCATACGGCGCACCTTTCACTCTACGCCCCGCTGTGTGGCCGTACAGTAGTTTATGGCCACATATGGGGTGTTTCTGTAAACAGCAGAGTCAGGGCAATAAAGATACAGTCTTGTTTGGCTGTTAACCCTTGCTTTGTTAGTGGAAAAAATGGGTTAAAATGGAAAATTAGGCAAAAAAATGAAATTCTCAAATTTCATCCCCATTTGCCAATAACTCTTGTGCAACACCTAAAGGGTTAACGGAGTTTGTAAAATCAGTTTTGAATACCTTGAGGGGTGTAGTTTATAGAATGGGGTCATTTTTGGGCGGTTTCTATTATGTAAGCCTCGCAAAGTGACTTCAGAGCTGTAGTGGTCCCTAAAAATTGGGTTTTTGTAAATTTCTGAAAAATTTCAAGATTTGCTTCTAAACTTCTAAGCCTTGTAACATCCCCAAAAAATAAAATATCATTCCCAAAATAATTCAAACATGAAGTAGACATATGGGGAATGTTAAGTCATCACAATTTTTTGGGGTATTACTATGTATTACAGAAGTAGAGAAACTGAAACTTTGAAATTTGCTAATTTTTCCAAATTTTTGGTAAATTAGGTATTTTATTATGCAAAAAAATTAATTTTTTTGACTTTTTTTTACTAGTATCATGAAGTACAATATGTGACGAAAAAACAATCTCAGAATGGCCTGGATAAGTCAAAGCGTTTTAAAGTTATCACCACTTAAAGTGACACTGGTCAGATTTGCAAAAAATGGCCTGGTCCTTAAGGTGAAAATGAGCCCGGTCCTTAAGGGGTTAATAAATGCACCCCATAATTTAGATTTTCTGCCTTTAATCCCTTTTAGTCATAAGGGCTGACATACTACATTATGACAAGCGCAGGGCCTGAAGATAGAGTTTTTTTTAATACGGCCTCCTAGAACATGCACTGGGTATAAAAGGATATAGAAAGTTTGCCTTGAGTTCTGTGGCAGGCGCAGCACTATGAAGTGCCTTTTGCGCTGTGGCATGAGAAGAATTTTGATATCTCTGACTTTTAGTCTAACCAGACTGTCTGTTACTCTGTAATTCCTCTAGCGCCGTTCTATGGAAACAGTAGGTTTAGAGAGCACACCAAATGCTTCAAATAACTTCTTTATTAACTTCAACTTTTCTTCATATATAACACTGCCACCTCTGGTATGCATACAACGTAAAATGGTGGATATATTTCTCTCTTCAGTATCTGTACTGTCACTTTAAGTTATTTAAGCACTTTATGATCTCTCTGAGACGTATATCTGAGATTGAGATTTAACAGTTCTACTGGCTAAACTTGGTTTGCAGTTAGCAGTAACTATTTGCAGATTGGTTGAGTATGATCTGGTATGGTTGCATTTTGTATGGTTTGTTAAGTAGTTCACAGTTTGCAACTGTAGCTTGCAATTTGTAGTTTGAAATTGGTGGAACTGTAAGTAAACACATATATATATCTTGTTCAGTATACAGTTCCAATCACAATACTAACAACACGAACATTATATAACTGTTTTAAATACCTATTTTGGCCTCTCCTGCTTCCATAAAAACACTCAGTGGAGTGAATATCTCTTCAGCTCCTGTCTCTGGTGAATAATGATTCTAGCAGCAGGAGCTGGGGGAGTTCCCAGACAGGCTGTGTGTGAGGCTGGCTGTGATTGGTGAAAACTCTTGGGCCTCTTTCACACGGGCGAGTTTTCTGCGCGGGTGAAATGCGTGAGGTGAACGCATTGCACCCGCACTGAATCCGGACCCATTCATTTCTATGGAGCTGTGCACATGAGCGGTGATTTTCACACATCACTTATGCGTTGCGTGAAAATCACAGCATGCTCTATATTGTGCATTTATCACGCAACGCAGGCCCCATAGAAGTGAATGGGGCTGCGTGAAAATCGCAAGCATCCGCAAGCAAGTGCGGATGTGGTGCGATTTTCAAGCACGGTTGCTAGGAGACGATCGGGATGGAGACCTGATCATTATTATTTTCCCTTATAACATGGTTATAAGGGAAAATAATAGCATTCTTAATACAGAATGCATAGTACAATAGCGCTGGAGGGGTTAAAACAATAATAATAATTAAACTCCCCTTAATCCACTTGATCGCGCAGCCCGGCTTCTCTTCTGTCTTCATCTTTGCTGTGTACAGGAAAAGGACCTGTGTTGACGTCACTCCGGTCATAACATGGTCCATCACATGATCCATCACCATGGTAAAAGATCATGTGATGGACCATGTGATGACCGGAGTGACGTCACCACAGGTCCTTTTCCTGTACACAGCAAAGATGAAGACAGAAGAGAAGCCGGGCTGCGCGAGCAAGTGGATTAAGGTGAGTTAAATAATTAACTTTTTTTTTTAACCCCTCCAGCGCGATTGTACTATGCATTCTGTATTCAGAATGCTATTATTTTACCTTATAACCATGTTATAAGGTAAAATAATACAATCTACACAACCCCGATCCCAAACCTGAACTTCTGTGAAGAAGTTCGGGTTTGGGTACCAAACATGCCGATTTTTCTCACGCGCGTGCAAAACGTATTACAATGTTTTGCACTCGCGCGGAAAAATCGTGCATGTTCCCGCAACGCACCCGCACCTTTTCCCGCAATGCCTGTGTGAAACCAGCCTTGCTGTGTGAGAAGCTGGCTGTGATTGGTCTAGACTTCTGACCAGCAGCAACAGATTAACACTATGCTTTCTGTTGTTTCTGCTGTGTCACTGAGCTTACCTTACATTACAAAATTAATCTTAAAGGCATATTATCTTTTTTTGCTTCTGTGAAAACAAAATATAACAGTTATAGGACATCCAAAACATGATGTCACAGTAGATAACTCTGCTTTTGTCTTTAACACATAAACATAGGAACTGTATTAAGGTTATTAGCAGGTTTAGCTGTATACACATATAAGGCTAGGACAGGTCCTAGCTGGCCAGCTACAAGTTCCTTTAGGACAAAAAGATGGGGAACACAGTGGGACCCCAGTAAGCCTATACACTGCCTTCTTTGTTTGTCTTTATTTTATGAACTTTCAGATTTTCTTTCCTCAATCTTAAATTGCTTTTGCACTCATGTTGGGATTACGCTTACTCATAGCTACACAAATGGCTGAAAGGGGCCAGGTATATTTCTTTAATTTGATTATAGAGAGTCCAATATATTTTACTGTATGTATAAATAAATATAATTACTCCATACATCATACAGAGCTACCCCCTCCCCCAGATTTGACTGTGCAGCTCACTATAGGAAAGTATTTAGTATTTTGTACTGTATATGGATATTTTGCTCCTTACTGTTCCTCTTGACTCTAGATATCTCAAGATGACTGGAACAACTCTTGACAAAAATAAGGTTTGTGTAACTCACAATGCCTAATGGCCTAACACTTCTTTTTTTTTTTTTTTTTTTCATTTTTACTTAAAGCTGAGGATTTAATGCACTCATCTTGTGATATCTTGGGCCATGAGACAAGTTAAAGAAGGACCAATCTGTATTTCACTAGGCAGCTGTATATATGATTGTGTCACTCCATGTATCACTATAAGAATCAAATGTACAATAACACTAGTTCCATATGTCACTACAGAACTGTATTCATACCTATAGTGGCTCCATACTATAGTAATGGTCTTTATTTTATAACAATATGTACAATTATAATTCCTATAATGTTAGGATGGCTATCGATAATGGTTTTCTGACTCTGCCTACTTATGTTGGTTATGCCTTCTGCCAGTTTGGGCTTACCTATAACAAGAGCCACTCTTAGATTATTTTCTAGTGCCTTTAATGATGTTTTAAAAATCTGCCTAGAGTACCCAAACACTGCAGATTTTTCCCCCTTACACTTCCCCCTTACATTTCCCCTGTCAGGTCAGTAGTTTCCTTTCCCTGTTCTCAGTCAGCATCACTGCATCCTGCCAGGATGTTTACATGCAGAACTTCCTGTTTTATCCAGCTTCCTGGTAACTTTTCTAACCAAATCTAACATGTCTCGCTCTGTAATATTTCTCAGGGCTTGCTCTGGCAGCTACACTATTCCTTCTGCAGTAGTCACGCCCCTGCACCTCCCCTATCCATGTCAGGCAGAGCAACCCTGTGGCTCATTACAGAGCAAAGCATGTTGGGTTTGGTTTCTCAGCAGGAAGCAGACGAAAACAGGAAGTTCAGCAAGTAAATATCCTGCCAGGATGCAGTGATGCTGAGAACAGGGAAAGGAAACTGCTGACCTGACAGGGGAAGTGTAAGGCCCCCTGCACACGATCAGGATTGCGTGCGGATTTTCCGCGCGGATTTGCGTGCGGTAAATCCGCACCGTAGGTCATGTCCATTGTATTCTATGAGAATTTGAAATTCTCAATGCACACGATGCGGATTTTTCCGCGCGCGGATTTTGACCTGCGTGCGGATTTTAAAATCCGCGACATGTCAATTAATTTTTTTTTCCTGTCCGGATATCTTGCGGATTTTCTCCATTCACTTCAATGGAGAGGCTAAAATCCGGATGGTACACGCACACAGTGCGGATTTTGATGCGGATCCGCATCAAAATCCGCATGTATGTAATAGGAAGGGGAATCAGCCACCATTTTGTGTCTGTTCATTGCAGCAAGAGAAGGAAGCAATATACTACATATAGTATATGGAGACGCAATATACGTCTCCGTATACTAGAATGTACTGTCGGATTTGAGAATTACTGTACGTTGAAATCGCGATGCGATTAATTTAACACAAAATAATCGCATGGCGATTTCAACTTAGTACTGCTATATTCCATATTCGCCGAATATGGAATATAGCAGTACTAATGGAGCGTCCCCATCACCATGGGAACGTCTCCATATACTAGAATGTACTGTCGGATTTGAAACGTTGAAATCGCGATGCGATTAATATAACACGAAATAATCGCATGGCGATTTCTACTTAGCACTGCTATATTCCATAGTAGGCTAGAATTAACGAATATGGAACATAACAGTGCTTAAGTTGAAATCGCCATGCGATTATTTCGTGTTAAATTAATCGCATCACGATTTCAACGTACATTAATTCTCAAATCCGATTCTCAAATGATGTCACAGGAAATGATGTTAAAAAAGGGTGTATTTTTGTTCTAGAGAGATGTTGAAAAAATCCGCATGCAAATCCGCATGCAAATCCGCATGCAAATCCGCACCAATTAATGCGGATTGACCGCACGGATTTGCCTGTGAACACCTGCGGATTTCAGTGCGGATTCTCCGCACATGAATCCTGAACGTGTGCATGTACCCTAAGGGGGAAAAATCTGCAGTGTTTGGGCTACTCTGGAAGCTGCCCTGTGATGACTGCTAATAATCTTGCATCTGGCAACACCGCATGAGTCACTATGTAGCAGAGAGTCATTGCAGATAGAGCTTCTGAAGACCACAACTTGTTGTTTCTTTCAAGATAGTTCTAAAAATACACAATGAAAGTAAAGGGTTATTCAGACTTCAAAAAAGGTTCAACTTTCAAAGCCCTTCACAAGACATGGACGTAGTTAAGAAAACTATTTCCAGATCCGGCAAGATGAAGCCGGACTCTTAACCTGGATCTATAAAAGTCACAACTGCTGAAAAGAACTGACAAACCAGTTTCCTAGCGGAGTATGACGAAAGATGTGGGCAGCGGAGACTCCACTGTAATAACTCTTCATGAGTGAGTTTGTCAATGGTAGAATTTGACCTTGAAAGCAAAATATATGACTTCCAAATGTTCTGTATCGAGTTTCCAGTCTTTAAATCACATCTTCAGATGCAATGTTTAGTTCTTTGTGTCCCAGAAACCTAGGACAATATTACTAACGATTGTTTCCATAAATTACTCCTAATATCATTTCATCTTTATGTTCTGCTAGAAATCTCATTTCATCACTAGTTATGTAATTGGATTTTATGGGTCTGCAATTTATTAGTCTAATTACTGCACCGCAGTACAGTAAATAGGGCACAGTTGTCACAGATACTTTAAATTGTGTCTTAAAGGGAGCTTTCCCATTTTTTACATTTATGGTTGACCTATGGGATATGGCATAAAACTATACTAGGTGCAAGTGCTGTCTTTGGGACCACCACCTACCCAAAGAATATGAATCTCTTGAGCCGGCCTGAATAGGAACCCCCATTTTTAGGATAGATGGTGGTCCCAAACCCCATAAAAATCTTTCCAATAGAGAAGGACAGCATTGTATTAGTACCTGAGAAGTTTTCCATGCAGTCTGGCTGTAAGCTGTTATCCTTGTCCAATTCCATAAAAAGGAGTGCATATGGTATACAGGCAGCGCATATAAAGGCATGCTCCATATGTCTTCTCATAGAGTAAAATGACCACTGCAGAGGTCTTCTCCACAATCATCTGGAGTGACCCTAAATCCTCCTCTTCTACAAGGAATGGTGAGAGATGGTTAGCATTAGATCTTCCTTCATGTAGCGTGTGGGGTCATGACCTGAATCTACACTTGGAAAAAGGGGCCCATTTAGATTTTTCGAGAAGGCTAGGTCCTCAATGTACAGTAATGTACAATAATAAACAATGTGAAGTATCTAGCATGTTTTGCATGAATTGAAGATCCTTAGTACTTATGCATAAGCAAGTTCATGTCAGTTCCTTGGCATTGTGCTGGGATGGTTTAACATGCGTAGGAACCAGTTCTACAGTAAAGTAAAGGAATCCTTAGCAGATTTACTAATCCTGTAGACAGCGTAAACTTAGACCGGCTGTCCAGACCTGCCACAGATTTATCAGAGGGGCTCAGGCTGTGGATGGTGGTGCAGGGATAGACACTTTTCTGTGACTCTATACCAACTATTGGTTGGCTCACTTTCAGACAGAATTTTACACCAGAATTAGAGATGAGCGAATCGAAGCTGATGAAGTGGAATTCGATCCGAATTTCAGGAAAAATTCAATTTGCACCGAAGCCTAATTTCCTCACCCTTTTTTTTTTCCTAAAATGGTTGCTGCACGTGTGAGGACATGGAGAAAGGAACTCCTTGAAGGCGGGATCACCCATAATGCCATGCATGCAGCCAATCACCAGCCAGCCCTATAAATAGCGGCAGCCATCTTAGATTTTGCTATTTACCGATGTATTTAGTGCAGAGAGAGACTTCTGCAGATGCTAGGGACAGTGTTAGAAAAAACTTCATTGTGCTAAAAAAAAACTATTTACAAGTTCAGGGAAAGATTATTGAATGTGTAGGGAAAGGATAGGGAGTAATCATTCCACAGCAAACCATTCTTGTTATTGGGGTGCAAGTGCTGTTTGATACAGTCATTATTAGGGTTTATTACAATGAAATATTTCTATATCTGATTTGCCCTTGTGCGGTGCAGTTATATGTTCTAAAGCATTTTTTGGCTTGTATTAGTGGGAAAAAAGGGCTTATTAGCTATTGTGTGGTGAAGTGAGAAAATTGCAGCCCTTTTTGTCAGGTATAAGTGTCAAAAGTAAAATATATTTGCCGTTCAGCGGTGCAGTTATCTGTTCTAAAGCCTTTTGTGACGTGTGTTAGCGAAAAAAGAAAAAATATATTTGCCGCTCAGTGGTGCAGTTATCTGTGTAAAGCCTTTTGTGACCTGTATTAGCGGAAAAGGAAAAAATATATTTGCCATTCAGCGGTGCAGTTATCTGTTCTAAAGCCCTTTTTGCCCTATATTAGTAGTAAAAGAAAAATATATTCGCCGTTTAGCGTTGCACTTATATGTTGAAAAGCCTTATGTAGTGTAAAAGTGGAAAAAAAATGAGTGCCTATTTGCCGTTCAGCGGTGCAGTTATATGTGGTAAAGCCCTTTTTGCGGTATGGACCGAATTACGTAGTGGTGACATTTTAAGTGAAACAGGCTTTTTGGGGGGCTGACACCCTCTCCACTCTGTCGGGGGGGCTCTACTTGTATAAGCATTTAATAGAACAGGTTCTGTAGACATCTATGTGGAATCAGCTGACGACGGTGTAAAAGGAGTGCGCTTCTTCATGGCACTAACATCTACCTGTAAGGCTGAGTTCATACTTGAGTCATTTGGTCAGTTTTGGCCCAGTAACTGCCCAAATACATGAAGCGTGCAGTGATTCTAAGAGTGACGCCTGTCATCTGCATGTCATACTGACTCACAGTATTTTTTCACTACCACAGCATACTCTCTATACGTGTTACTATAAGGCACAGTGTTCTACACCACTATAAAGGCTCTCTGCAGCCCGGAAATAGGTGTTTTTTAACAAATTTCACAAATGTATATATTCGGGTCGAACCAAATTTTTTTTAAAAAAATCGGCAAACCGGCAAATCGAATTTTGTAAAAATTCGCTCATCTCTAACCAGAATTCTGGCTCAGTTTTTTTGCAACATGTTGCTTCTTTCCAGTAACAGCCACACCCCTTCTTCCTAAACCCCACCCCCTTTTCAAACGAGTTGGAGCAGATTGTAGAAACCCTAGTTCCACTAAATTGCGTCAGCTTGCACCACTTTATTGAGAGCCTTTATCTGCTGTGAAGCCCTTTTGTTAATTAATTCATGTCGGTGCCGTTAACAATTATAGGACCTTATTTAAAGTTTTAAGAGAAATAAACTGGTGCATTGAATCCAGGGGCAGATTGGCTATAGACTCTACAGGGAAATTTTCAGGTGGACCAAAGTACTCCTCACGGCCACCAGCCAAGTAAGTAATGATCTGTCGTTCACAGAGTTAATTAATGCTGGGGGCATCATGTAGTTATGTACATGGCCAACGACCTCATGTGCCCTCCTAAATCTTGAATTCAACTGTATTGCCATCCCGAGATAACTGGAGTACCAGGACAGCCATGACAACTTCTGAGGAGGTATTTGGTCTCCTGGGACATTATGTGGTTTTTGATGCTGCTGGGGCAGGTTATTGTGTTGCACTGAGGTATTTGGCTCTGCGGGGGCGGTATTTTTTGCCTTTTAATGTGGTGTTGCTGGCTCACCTACTTGTTTTAGCCCTGCCTTCTGTTAATTTGAACCCGCCGGCTACACGTGTAATTTTTTTTTCCAGGGCCACTTTAAGTTCCCAGTCCGCCCTTAATTGAATCTTGCT
Source organism: Bufo gargarizans (assembly GCF_014858855.1). Classification (NCBI taxonomy): domain Eukaryota; kingdom Metazoa; phylum Chordata; class Amphibia; order Anura; family Bufonidae; genus Bufo; species Bufo gargarizans. Next base: position 443,317,618 of record NC_058084.1, read on the forward strand.
TATATATAAGGTTTTTTGATTTGAGACTCATCAATTTATAGGAAGTGATGGATATTGTGCTGGTTTTTGTACTAATCAAACCATTGTAGGTTAAAAGCCCTTGCGAGCAGGGTCCTCTCTCCTTCTGTACCAAATTCTAACTCCTCTTGTTCATTATTGCAGTTGTTTTGTGTTATGTATGTATGCCCCTTTTCCTATGTACAGAACCATATAATAATATACAAAACATATATACAGTGATAACTGAAGTTACAACAGTAATTCATTTTGAGATGACCATTGTAGGCTGAAAATATTAGAAATGGAGGCCATAACACCGTACTGCAAGTACACGCATGGAACATCTCCACCTCCTGGTGGTGTCGTGGAAAGCATTGTGTGGCTAGTAGGAGTCATCTCTCCCATAGGCCACCAAAGACAACTGGATATTCTGTAGAAAACCATCTTAAACCAAAGCAGCATTATTGCTTGAAGATCTCTGGTGAATTCCTGTGCACGATGACATATTGACATATGACATCACCATGCCAGCGTGATGACATCCTCTCGGGCCGCGCAAAATTTTGCGCCAGCTCTTCAAGCAAAATGGTGGCAGCCAGCCCGTCGCAAGCAAATGGAGCAGGTATGATTTTTTTATTTTTGTATTGTTTTTTTTTTTTTTACACCGTGTTATGTATATCAGATCATGCATAAACGCGGCATCTGAGGGGTGCAATGACGGGGAGCGGTGCAATCGCTGCTCCCTGTCATTGCACCCTCTACTTATAAAGAAATGTGCTTCGCGATGAAGTAATCCAAATTCATCACAAAGCAAATTTTGGGGGGAAAATTCGGCAAAGGAGCTGAATCGAATTTTCGAATGCTTTGCTCCTTTGCTCATGGTTTGATAAAGAAACACAAGGATCTGAGTAAGGCCTCTTTCACACGACCGTATGTATTTTGCTGTAATTTGCGGTCCATTTTTCACGGACACATTGTTCCGTTTTTTGTTTCCAGTCCATATTTCCGCAAAAACATCTCCGTATGGTTTCCGTATGCGATCCGTTTTTGGCGGATCGCAAACGGAAACAGAAATGTTTTAATCATTACTGTTATGTACTGTATTGTTTGTAAACAGTAAACACATGGGCAAAGTGGGCATGGATCCGATGATATACGGATGCGTTCCGTATGCATTCCGTATTTTTTGCGGACCCATTGACTTGAATGGAGCGACGGAACGTTATTTGCGGACAATAATAGGACAAGTTCTATCTTTTAGCGGAACGGAAATATGGAAACGGAATGTACATTTTTGTTTATTATTTTTTATTTTTTGTGGAACCATTGAAATGAATGGTTTTGCATACGGACCGCAAACGGAAACCGCAAAAACGGAACGAAAAAAAAAAAAAAGATCTTTGGTTAATGCTCCAAGATGCTTGGAACAACCTCCCTGCTGAGTTCTTTTCTTCATTCACTTTGTGTTTTGTTAAGTGATAAAAAAAATTATTGACTCTTCTATTTTTGAAAGCGTAATTACTTGGCTTATACTTTGCAGCATTTTCCCAAACACTTCTGCGCAGTATATAATATGTAGTTCCTCCAGATCTGAGATGGATGTATTTTGTCTGTTAGTTATATTTCTAATCTAATTCTAATGCATGCGTCTGGTCCCCTGTTCACCGCAGTTATGTGGATTGATGGCGTCCATTTTGCAAACTTTTGGACTAGTTGCTTTTACGAGGCTGCTTTGCAGCTGACTGATGTCCTGTAATTAGATTATTATGTAGCGGGGATGCAGCGAAGAAGAGTTAATTTAATAGGGAACATTTCTGACTAGGAAAACGCACTGTCTCTTCTAATATTACCTTGCCACTTTGATTTAAAAAACAAATATATTTTATCATTAGTAGGACGCACAGCTGCACGACGACGGCTCATTCCTGGGGATGAATGTCCTCAATTAAATTGCTTTTGTTGAATCTGTGACATTTCAGCTGAGCGAAGCCATAATGGAGCTCCCTCCAAAATCTGATAAATAATAGACTGCCGTCTTTAAATAGCGGAAAACTGATTTTCCTTCCCTTTCTCTAATGTTCTGCAGTTTTGGAGACATTTTGCTAAACGTTTGTACCTTATCTCTTCCGTACTTTGAAGCCGTAGATTGGAACTGATTTGTCTGATCAAACAGAAACGCAACTTCTCATCAAGACGGAGAGTCCCATGTAGAGCCTCGTGGAATTATCATATTTTCCAGCCAGATAGAAATGAGCATCTTATGAAATCTTTACACTTTAAATCAATGTAAAGCTAACATGATATACGTACATTTGAAATGTTGCAGGATGAGGCTTTATAATAACTTATGATCCTTCACAATACTTGTATGACCGTGACCAGCCCACAAGCCCTGTATGTTCCTGTTGGATTTTGCATCCGTGACAATGATTAGGATTAGGGAAAAGCGAATTGAAGTTCAGGATAAATTCAATTCGCCGCAAAGCTGAATTTCCTTGTGCTTCGTAGTAGCGATTTAACCTAAAGTAGTGAAAGGCCTCTTTCACACGGGCGTCATGTTTTTGGGCCAGATAAGATGCTGGTGCGCCGCGGAAAAATGCGTGATTTTTCCGCGCAAGTGCAAAACATTTTAATGCGTTTTGCACGCGCGTAAGAAAAATCGGCATGTTTGGTACACATGGTTATAAGAGAAAACAATACCATTCTTAATACAGAATGCTTAGTACAATAGGGCTGGAGGGGTTAAAAAATAAAAAAAAAATTATTTAACTCACCTTAATCCACTTGTTCGCGCAGCCCGGCTTCTCTTCTGTCTTCATCTTTGCTGTGCAGTAGGAATAGGACCTTTGATGATGTCACGGCGCTCATCACATGGTCCATCACATGATCCATCACCATGGTGATGGATCATGTGATGGACCATGTGATGAGTGCAGTGACGTCACCATAAGTCCTTTTCCTGTGCACAGCAAAGATGAAGACAGAAGAGAAGCCGGGCTGCGCGAACAAGTGGATTAAGGTGAGTAAAATTCTTTTTTTTAACCCCTCCAGCCCTATTTTACTATGCATTCTGTATTAAGAATGGTATTATTTTCCCTTATAACCATGTTATATGGGAAAATAATAATGATCGGGTCCCCATCCCGATCATCTCCTAGCAACCGTGCGTGAAAATCGCACCGCATCCGCACTTGCTTGCGGATCCTTGCGATTTTCATGCAGCCCCATTCACTTCTATGGGGCCTGCGTTGCGTGAAAAACGCACAAAATAGAGCATGCTGAGATTTTCACGCAACGCACAAGTGATGCAAGAAAATCACCGCTTATGTGCACAGCCCCATAGAAATGAAAATCATACTTGCCTGCTCCATTTGCTTGCTACAGGCCGGCCGCCGCCATCTTGCTTGAAGATCTCAGCCGAAATGCTGTGTGCGATCACCCCAACGGCCGGCGTGAAGACATCATCTTGGACCGCGCAAGATTTCGTGACAGACCTTTAAGCAAGATGGCGGTGGACGGCCCGTCACGAGCAAATGGATCAGGTAAGTATTATTATTTTTTAAACTTTACACTCTTTTATTTATATCCAATGTCACGATCATGCATGAACACGGCATCTGCCATCTGTCATTGCACCCACTGCTTACAAAGAAATGTGCTTCGTGACAAAGTAATTCGGCACAAAGCAGATTTTTTTTTTTGGTAAAATTAGGCGAAGCAGGTGAATCGAATTTTTAAGTACTTCGTTCATCTCTACGATATAGTCCGAATATTTGTGTTTTGGCGCAAGTCTTCACAACTTTTTCTTACCATGACTTTCGCAAGACCTCCGTGCCAGGAGAGATAGTCATGCAACAGTTGCAACTGTGATGTGGTTGGACTACATGTGATCCTTGCACGTCCTTGACCTGCAGGTGTCGGTGATGCCACAGTTTTACTGCAACTCTACAGGAACAAGTTAGGTTTAATGTGGTCAGCAGGAGATGTTGGCCCACTGGGTTGCAATGTATCTGGCCAGGAGTGTCTATGGCAGTGGTGGCAAACCTATGGCACGGGTGCCAGATGCGGCACTCAGAGCCCTCTCTGTTGACACAGTGGAAAAAAGTCTATGGTGTACCAATATGCCTTAGACTTTTCCTGCCATTCATCAGTGCAGGGCGCACTATGAACGGCACAGGCAGCGCACTGAATTCAGGTGGGATATTATAGCTAAATGATAAAGTACATGGAAGATATACTAGATTGGACTGTAGTAGTCAGGGTAAATTGCCGTGTTAGCACTTTGTGATAAATAAGTGGGTTTTGGGTTGCAGTTTGGGCACTCGGCCTCTAAAAGGTTCTCCATCACTGGTCTATGGCATTATTCACTCTTAATCCCAGCAAGGAGGTATGGACCTTCCAGTCGTTACCTCTGGAGTAGTCTCAATTAGCAACACAGGTGTGTAGGAGGACTGAAGACACCTTCTCATGGTACATGGGCAGCAGGCAGAAATTGGGTCTGAGTTTAATCGACGCTTTCAGAAATCAGTCGTAAAATGTGGACAGGCAGAGATCAGGAGGGTTAATGGAGAGGAAACGTGGTCAAGTATACAAGTCAGGTAGATGTAAATCAGAACAGGAACAAACACAACTTTAAAGGCTTCAAGAACCAAATGGACCTTATTTTTAGGAAACAAGAGATCAGGAAAAGGTCCCTCAAAGGGTTTTTACTGGAGGAAACTATTGACCTATCCTCAGTACAGGTCATCAGTAGGGATGAATGAATCGAAGTCCAGGATGAATTCGTTTCTCCGCAAAGATGAATTTCCTTGTGCTTCGCGGTAGCGAATCGACTTAACTTGAAATAGTGTAAAAAAAAAAAAAAAACTCATGAACTCTGCATCTCAGGGTACAATTGTCGCTCCCTGTCATTGCACCCCACTACTTACAAAGAAATGCGCATCGTGATGAAGTAATTCGTCACAAAAGCCGTTTTTTTTTTTTTATAAATTTTTTTATGTAAAATCCGGTGAAGCAGCCGAATCAAATTTACAAAACTTTAATCATCTCTAGTCATCAGTATCCGATCGGTGGTGGTCTGACACCCGGCACCCCCGCGATCAGCTGCTAAAAGAGGCTGCTGTGCTTCCTTGAGCTTTGCAACTTCCTCAAATCATACCAAGCAGCACAGGCCCATTCACTTGAATTTGTAAATGAATTGCAAGCAGTTCGCAATGAAGGTCCAGCTGGGTGTTACCAGTTGGGGGGGTGTTCCTGGACACTCTGACTTTATCCAATCAGTGCTGCTAGTTTCAGACTGTGTAGGGAACCCCCCCCCCCTCCCAACTGGTAACACTCAGCTGGACCTTCATTGACAATTCATTATAAGAATTTATACAATTAATTCATGACTTCTAGAAGGAATAATAAGGAACAGCACAACATAGAGTCATAAGAATAGATGCCCACAATTATTATTACAAGGGAATGCAATGACTTACTAAACCAGACGTGTCAGGAGAGCTCACAGGCCTTCTTTAACTCCAAGGCGTTGTGAAGGAAATTGGGGAATCTGGAGCGCTCTAACAGAAAAACGGGCTCTGACTACTATAAAGAATATATTTAAATGTGTCAACTTGGACATATTAAGATAAAAAAGACAAAACGTTTTTGAAGGTTGACATCTACTTTAAGGAATGTAGCTAGGAGTTGTGTAAATGCGTCTCCCCAATAAAACATCGGAATCGGAATCGCTACCTTTAGCGGTTTGATAGTTCACATTCAAGAATGTATCAAGACGGGAATCTGCAGTTTATTTGACCCCCTAATAGTCTTTCTCAGGCAGATGTACTAGTAAGGCCTCTTGCACATGACCGTATGTATTTGCGATCTGCAAAAAATACGGATGACGTCCGTATGCATTCCGTATTTTGCGGAACGGAACAGCTGGCCCCTAATAGAACAGTACTATCCTTGTCTGTTATGCGGACAATAATAGGACAAGTTCTATCTTTTAGCGGAATGGATATACGGAAACGGAATGCACACAGAGTATATTCAGGGTTTTTTGCGGAACCATTGAAATGAATGGTTCCGCATACAGACCGCAACGGAAACTGCAAAAGCGGAACGGAAAACGGAAATAAAATACGTTCGTGTGAAAGAGCCAAAGTCTAAGAAGCAAGGTTTAGACTCCGCTGTTCTTGTTGGATCTGTGTTCAGCTTTCCCAGTCCATTATGAGATCTTTCTGTTTTCCTAGATAATAATTCATACATGCACTAATGTGTCAGCAGGCAGATGTTCTGGGACCCGCATTCTTCTTCAGGCCTGTGGGGGTCAATTTTAGACCTCAGTTTAAACGCCCCTCTGGCTGACACTAATTGGCACGCCAGCTGACGGGGGAAAGCGCTAGGCAAAAGCGAACACAAAAACTCTGCTTTCATGTGATCTCCGCTGTAGCAGAAAGCACCTTCAACGGGCATTATTTTATTAACGGCTTCATCAATACGCTGTTACAATGTCTGCCTCGCAACCGGGAAGTTAGGTTCTCTGCATGGGGCCAGACCTACTTCAAAAGGAATGAAAGAGATGCTTAAATGTAAAAAAAAATCAACACAAAATGTATAACCTGCAGGTGATCGTAGCCATAATATGTCTATATTAACCAGAGAAATCCATTGTAATTACTATTAGAGGTATTTTATCTGCTTATTATAGCATATGATATATATTAGAATTCTTACTACTGCAAAATATTATGGGTTCATATTTATCATTACTTTATATTATTAAAAGTTTATATTATTAATTACTTTCATAAATTTTTTAATTACTTTATATTATTATTATTATTATTTTAAATGGAGTCTGTCTGCATTCTTAAAGAGCTTCCTGTCATCAGGAACATCATTATTAAAGTGGCTGACTTCAGACATGTGCCAATATCAGCTGGAGCGAACAGTGTTTGTCTCTTCTTTCTATGTACCTGTGTTTTCGTGAAATATTAATTATTGGTATTTGGGTAATCTTAATAATTAATATTCATAAATAGGCGTGAATCGTCTGTTGATGACTCCGCCTATTTATACAATAAAAGGAACTAACTCTGTTGCACTTACACTACACAGAACTGCGTGCGGCTTACTACTGCTACTATGGTGGCGACTATAACTACAATAAATGACCACAAGCTGTACTATGAATAATAAAAAGAATTTATTAAAACAATTGCAAGCTATACAGTCTACTTATTTCTATAATTATATACATTTATATCTAAGCATATAAATATATACTTACAGTCGCACACAGTAATACAAACGCAACACTAAACACAATCCTAATTACACTACAACACAATACACAATTCCTCCCCAAATCTACCTAAACATTACACTTGCATACACACGTCAGCAGCCCACCCAACCTGGCTATATATGCTGTTGCTACAGGAAACAAGGGGTATCTGGGGATACAGGGGTTAATGCTCTGCAAGGACTGGGCAATGCAGGGCAGGGGGTATCAGCAGGGGTTAATGGGATCAGGAGTAAATATATGGCAGGGTAGGGAATGAGGAATGATAGGGTCTGTGGGAATGTGGGGAGGTAAACAGAGGGTTAATAATTGTTGGTGGTATAGGAAGGTAGGAAGGGAAACAGAGGGCTAATCGTTGGTGGTATAGGGAGGTATATTTATAGATACTTATTAAAATGCTCGTTGTCCAGGGAGTGCTCGTCTCTAGGGAATGATCTTCTTGTCCGGGCTTCACGGCTCAACTGAAGAGCGCAGTGCCGCCGGACTATTTAAATCCGGTGGCGCTTGAAGCTCATCAAGAGAATGCCAAGAGTTTGCAAAGCAGTAATCAAAGCAAAAGGTGGCTACTTTGAAGAACCTAGAATATGACATATTTTCAGTTGTTTCACACTTTTTTGTTATGTATATAATTCCACATGTGTTAATTCATAGTTTTGACTTGAATGGGTCCGCAAACAGTTTTCCATGAAAAAAATAGGACAGGTTATATTTTTTTTATGGACTGAAACTACGGATCACGGAGGCGGATGACAAATGGTGCATTAGCTGAGTTTTCAACGGACCCATTGAAAGTCAATGGGTCTATAGAAAATCACGGAAAACGGAACAACGGACACGGAATGAAACAACGGTCGTGTGCATGGGGCCTAAAGGTATGAAAAAACATTACCCGCCAAAAAAAGTACTTGTCGCTTCCCATCTTTAACTAGTTACTGATTTCTCGCCCCTACGATCGACTAGTATTGCTGTGTCAACAATGCATTTGAATGTGATTTTAGGAAATCGGTAAGTTACCACATAATATATGGCCGTGCCAAGTCCTCCAGAGTGAGAGACATTCTTGGCAGCAGCTGTTTCTGGCTGAGAAAATCCCAAGGAATGGGTGTAATCTGTGGGGAAACCTGGCAGTAAGTGTTCATTTTTCCTGCAGCACCCCCACAGGGCAAATTAAGAAATGCACTGTGTCCATTCACATCAATGGGCTGTCTGCATGTCACATCAGGTTCTTTCAGAGCTAAAGATGCTCTTTGTAACCACTCTCTACTTTGGAAAAAAAGATGAGGATCCTGAATGGAAGATCTCCATCTATTAAAGAGGTTTTCTGGGATTATTATATTAATGACCTACCTCTGGAGAGAGGTGGGGATCCAACTGTCAGTATCCTC